>NW_003852526.1:3183168-3195513 GCF_000181295.1 Otolemur garnettii | reverse complement strand
AAAAAAAAAAAGAACTTTCAACAACATACCCAACCAGGAACTGCTGCTAGGACGCACCCAGGTCCTGGTAACTCCTTCTTCCCAAGACAGTCTATTTCATTTCATCTTATAATGGTTTTGACCACTACAAAGTTCTTCCCAAACTTAACGCAACTTCTCAACTTTTAAGTTCACAAATTGTTCCTTTTTTTTCTATTTCCTTGGGACCACACAGAACAATCTAATCCCTCTTACATATATGGCATTTGAAATATGTGAAGACAGCTATCATAACTACCCCCTGCCTTGAGGTGTGCCTTTACTTGCAAGCTAATAGTTGCAGTTTCCTAACACATTTTTCTAAGGCACCCTTGTTGATTCTTAGTCTCCTCTCAAGCCCCGCCTCTTGTCTTTGTTGATGTGTTTCTTCAAGTGTGTTACAAAAGTGCAGGTGGGAGAGGAGGCAGTGTACGGGTACACCATGACCATGGCTCCTTGATACAATATTTCTATTAATGCAGACAAAGATAGAATGTGCCTTTTTGGCAGCCAGTCTGCCACAAATCTCTTGCCTGACCCTATTGTTCTTATTCTTAAAAAAAAAAAAAGTTTTTGAAATGTGAGCCAAACTACCTTAATTCTGTACTATATGTTTTAGGGAAATGGAGGCATAAAACTTTATAATCCTGGAAATGATAGTGGTTAATAGCCAACTCTTTGAAATTATAACTGCATGGTTAATATCTTCATTCTTAATATCTTAGTTCCAACACTTAGGAGCTGAGCCTTGTGAACTTGGAACAAATTAGATAACCTCCCTTTGCTTCAGTTCTTCCTGTACCAAAAGGGTGATAATAATGTATCTCTTAGGTTATTGCAAGAATTAAATAAAATATGTAAAATACTTAAAAACAGTGCTTTTTGTGTAAGAAGTGCCCAGTAATTGGGTGGGTTTTCCTCTTATGTTTTTATTTTTTTGTTTGGTTTTTGTTTGTTTGTTTGTTTGTTTGTTGTTTAGGGGTTTTTTTGCTAACAAGATTCAGCCCAGAATTCTATGTTACCAACATCTTTTTGTATGCTGATGGTTTAACACATTTGCTATTGATCTCACCATCTTTGGTTCATTCACAAATTTTATGTTTTCTTTACATTTTTCCAAGTCATCTTTGCAAGCATTTCCAAGAAAGAAACAAAAAACCTTCTAAGAGGTTACGTCAGTCCCTTCTACAGCACTCCCATGACCACAGTTGTGGACCCTGTCGTACAGCTACCTATTTTCATCTAAATTTTTATTATTTAAACCTAAAGAAATTTGCAGAAAATAATATAATGTAGCAACCAGCTAGGTACTTCGTTGCGAGTTAACATGCTATTCCATTGCTTCAGATTCCTTTATAAGAAATAAAACATTGCAGATTTGGTTGAAACTCCCTTCCCTCATCTGATTCCCTTCCAGTTCTCCCAGAGGTAACCGTTATTGTGTAATTTTACTCTCCTCGTCCTATGTGTATTTTTTGCAGCCCCCTCATGAAAATACGTAATATGACTTTATAAAGAGTTTATGAAATTTACATTACTGATGTCGTCAGAGAGGAGTTCTTTGGTAAGTGGGGTATGACAACGTTAGTTAATTAAAACAAAAACAAGAGTTTATAGTGGAGTATGGGATAGCTCTTAGAAATAAAGGAAAAGCTGCAGAACCAGATCTCACAGAGCTCAGCATTAATGTCATCTCCAGGAATTGAGATCGTTTTAGGTTAGAATATCTTCATTATGATGAATGGGCTCAAACTCTTTTCAATCTGTTCTTTATGCCGCTGAAGAGAGGGGAATGGGAGACTCCAGTTGGTGTTTCCAATGTTTCATGCTTGCCCTTTAGCCAGAGTAGAAGAGGACACTTTGTTAGATCTCCCCCAGGAAGATTGTCCAGTAACCTAATCTGGTGTGGGCAGAAGCACAGGCAGGACAGGCAAGCGGGTAATGGATGCAGTGTATTGGAAACATTCTAGTTCTTGGTAGAGTCACAGGTGTTCACTTAATAACGTGCAGAAGTGTTACATAATTCTTTTGTATGTATAAACATTTTAAAAATTAAATTCTAAGAAAATGACAGGGAAAAAAAAGGATTGCATGCATGGAAGAAGGCTTTTTGGTTACCAGTGTAAAAGTCGAGTCCTAGTAAGAGAAGAAGGCAAATAGATACTGGACAGGGGAAAGCAAGAGATCTGTGACATCTCCTGCAGCCACAGTGCAACTGAGCTATCAGTTTATTACCCTTGTACAAAAGAAAAATGGGGTTAGGCTAGCTTAATGACCTACCCTGGCTTCTAGCAAATTCTTCATCCTTTTTCTAAGTATGCACAGATCTTTCCTTCACTTGCCTATCTTAGTCAGATTGCATTAACTTTCAGCGGCCATAAAGTCAATTCACATAGGCCTTTAAAAAAAAAAGGGAAATTAATTTATACTACTATTGTGGTCTCTCATAGAACTCAAGAGAATTAAAGATAGCTAAACAAGGAAACACAACAAAAGCACATCACCTCAGTTCACCAGGTGAAGGACAAGGATTTATCTCTGTGGAGGGCTATTGTTTTGATGTTTGTAGGCAAAAACCATCTTCTAAAGTGAGCATGAGAATGAGAGGATATAATGGGTATTCTACTAGACGTCACTCTCCACAATCTTACCTAGGCTGAATGCTTCACTTGCCAACGTATAACTTGCAGAACTCACCATTTCATGGCCTAATCTTATGCCAGCAGATATTTAGAGACAAATTTTTTCTTTATATGCCTGTTTATGTGTTATATTCCTTGACTTGTTCTGGAAAAGATTTTCACTGATGTTCAACAGTTCAATCTTAACCACATGTTTTCTCAAGACTTTTAGGAATTGTTCAATGGATCTAGGAAATCCAAACACACTAAGAGTGTCCAAATGGTCGCAATTTTTTTAATCTTGTTTTTTTAAGTCCTATTAATGTTCCACAGCATCCTATTCAAACTAACTAAAGAAAAAGAATTCCCCAAGCAAAGTGGAATTGTCAGGGCTCAAAGATAGGAGATAGACGATAGAACAGGAGGATTGTCTGACGGTGCAGTTATAATAGACAGGAAATACAGTCTAGGATGGGACAGAGAGGAGAGTTGTACAATTAAGAAATTAACTAAAATAATGTTGTGGGGGGGGTTTTGTTGTTGTCAAAGGGGCTAAAACTAAGAGATGGGGTGTGTTACATTATCTTTTTTGTGTGAATTAACCTCTAAGTTCACCCCTACCTCTAGGAGATACTGAAAAAAACTAAACATTTTTTAATAAAACTGGCCTACAAGAAAGGACAGGCTTTAAACAGAGCAATGGGACAGTACTCAAACAGGAGGCATTAAGAACTATCCTTGACATTAGG
This sequence comes from Otolemur garnettii, assembly GCF_000181295.1. Classification (NCBI taxonomy): domain Eukaryota; kingdom Metazoa; phylum Chordata; class Mammalia; order Primates; family Galagidae; genus Otolemur; species Otolemur garnettii. The sequence continues at coordinate 3,192,125 of NW_003852526.1, read as the reverse complement.
CCGAAGTCCCTTCACAAAGGAAGAATTGACTCCAGGACTGAGAAGTACCGAGCTCTTTGGAAAGTGATGTTTTCCTTTTCTATCATTTGATACTTTTTCTTTAAATGCCATCTTCGTTCTTCCTCCTCCCCAAACAAAACGTTCTAATCTGTTGGATTGCTGGAGTTCTCTTTCCAAATATCAGATTGACTGTTTCTAATTTGTTAAAATGCTGACCTATGGCAGTGCTATTGAAGAGAAGGAAAAATGAAATTAATAATTTTGCCTGTCACAATATAAAAGGAGGGTGGGAAGGAAATAAAAAAGGAAAGAAAGGAATGTGACCTGAGAAGGGGAGGAGAGGGGGAGGAAATCATATAAAAGAAACCTTTCCATAAATAGAGAACTCCGAATTAAAAGAAGAAGGAGGTTTCCTCGAGCCTCTTGAGCAACAGCTGGGTCACAATATGAGGTGAAGGGATAAGGGTCTTTCTGCCAACTCCCTAAGTCAGTGGTTGCAGCAAAGTCAAGGCCTCCTTTGGCCACTCTGACTTAGACACGTCCTTCCTTTGAAACCTTAATTGCTGAGGAGTGTCACGTTCTTTCCCCTCTCCAGTCCTACTTTTTCTGTTCAGAGGAATAAAGCAGGCAGCAGAAAACTCCTTCAGTCCAGGGAGGCTTTTCTTCCTAATTTGAAGGTATCATCTGCTGCCCCACCCTTCGCAGACTGGAATCGCCTCTATCACTCCAACAGGAGAGCTACCAATTCACAAGGTACCTCAAAGTGTTGAACAGAGAAGGGCTAATCCAATGTCGTGGTGATCATCTGGGAAATCAGTAGCTTTTCCATCCTGAGTGAAGTGAAGAAAGAGGCATCCAATAAAGCTCAAACTGGAATCCTAGTGAGAATGGAAGAAAGAGCCAAGCCTGAGGAGCAAAACTAAGTTTCGTGGGTCATTCACTCATTCAATCACTCAACAACATTCATTAAATGGTTTTCTGGGCCAGGTACTATAGCTATTATTGCAAGAGACACCAAACAGATGTGGTCTCGGTGCTAATGGAGCTTAAGGTCTAGCCGCAGAGACGGCTGCAATATACAAAGTAACACAAAATGTTCTCCAGAATCAGGCCTGGAGGCAGAGCAGGCCAGCTTGCAATGCTGGGGGAGTATAAACAGGGAAGAGTGAACCTCAAGATCTAAGGGATCTAAAGGTGCTAAAGGCTTAGTTGTTTGTAAGAGTACAAAGGTTGTAGTCAGCTAAGGCAAAAGGCTGGATTATGATCTTTAGATTCTTAGCTTGGCTTTATATTTTAACTAAAAGAGAATTCCAATTTGAGATGTATCCTTTTTGTGATTTATGTGGTTACTCTTATCACTTTTTAAACTTTGGGGTTTATGTATAGTAGTGAGTGGTTGGAAGAGATGATTTTTTTTTTCTTGCCTCAGAAATGCCAGTAGGAGGCTAAATGTATAGAAGTATTCAGCAAAAAATAGAAAAGTTCAAGTAATAGTGGTTATAAGAAGATATGTCAGGAAATACTACACACTGGTGCTTTCAGGTGCCTATTACACACAACAGAAAAAGAGTTTATGGTCTGGCAACAACAATGACTATTTCCATAGGTAAAACATGTCTGGTTAGAATGACAAACACTAGATATTGCTGTAGATTTTAGTTTTTATTTATATTTTGGAAAGGCATAATTACATTTTGATTTTATGTCATTTCTCATGAAATAGACCTACTATTCTACTGGGATTGTGTATCCTTAATAAGTTATGCAATTTGGATTGATATTTGCTTTATCTGTGCATGTTCATGGGGTGTATATGAACTGAGGCTCCCTTACTTAGAGCTTAATAGCTGGTTGTTCTGGACTCAGAAAGATATGGATTCAAACACTGGCTCTGCCAGTTACTAGTTATATGACCTTGACCAACTTTCTTAGTCCTGCTAAGCCTTAGGCCTCAGTTTTTTAAACAACAAAATGGGGATCATAATGGTTCCTGAAGGTTATTGGCAAAATTAGAGAAGATGATGAATATGAAAATAGTCACTGACACTCCATAAATAATAGCTCTTATTTTAAGTGTGGCTTGTCGTATAATGTGATGTGTAGTGTTCAGTGATATGGAGCCCTGGGTAATAAATAGAAATTTTATTTTCTGAACATAACTAAAATGCTTAAGAGATTTGGGGGCGGGGGGGCTCTTCTTAGAGGACTGCTAAACTTTAATATGGTAGCACACACAGTATTGTGTAATAATTAGATGAACTAAATATTTACTTGTTTTCTTTACAAGAGATAGTGATGGTCCCAACTATTTAGGTAATATTGGGTAAATCTAGAGTATTTATGTACCTCTGATTTGACGTGTTTAAATTTCTTAATAGGTGTTGATAGCAGAATGAGAAGTCATTTTTGGTTCCAAATTCCCATTGCAGCATCAGCATACTACCGTCTTATAATAGGATTTTCCAAATTGCAGTTCATTAGAATCACCCAGTTGAGGCCAGGAATGGTAGTCACACCAGTAATACAGCACTCTGGGAGGCTGAGGCAGGAGGATCCCTTGAGCTCAGCAGTTTCAAGACCAGCCTGAGCAAGCATGAGATCCCATCTCTAATAAAAACAGAAAAATTAGTCAGGCATTATGACAGGTGCTGGAAAGGCTAAGACAGGAAGATTGCTTGAACCGAGGAGTTTGAAGTTACTATGAGCTCGGCTGACGCTATGGCACTCTAGCCTGGGCAACACTGTCTGGAAAAAAAAAAGAATTGCCTAGTTGACTTGCTAAAAACTCAGGTTCCTGGGTCTGATGTGTGAAGCTGTCTGTGAATTTTAAGTAAATGCCATAACCCAGCTGACTTTTATGAACATCTAAGCTTGGGGAAGAGTAGACCACACAAATAATGGTGTTCCACAAATACGCTGTACTCCTGAAGTTCTGTCAGGTTGTGCATATTATTTGAATGGTAACTTCTCTGACATATTCATGTGACATGCCATGACACTTTCAGAGGACATAAAACTTTCCTTGTTCCGTATGCATTGACAACCATTTCTAAATCATTTGATTAATAATGATTTCTTTTCTCTTCTACTCTTCAGAAACAATTGTCTTTCTCTGCCTGTTGTAACAGCCAGATTGTCACCTTATGCTTGTTACTGAAGAGTAGGGCTCAGGATGAGGCAAAAGTGAATAGTTATGTGATTGGTATCTATAGAGACCCCTGGTTTATGCGAACCTCTCCATGGTTGAACTCAAATGTTAAAAATGGCCTTTCTCTCCCCAGTCCCTCTGTCCCTATGGTCTCATTTATACCCCTGGCATATATCCCTGTGACAACCTCGCCCTATGTGACCTTGACCCTTTCTATACTGTTCATAATCCAGATCTATTTTGATCTACAATTGCTATCTCATTCTACTTCTGAAAATTTGTTGGCCATGAAGACAGTAAAACTTGCAAATTCCAGCTCATATTTAGAGAAGAAATATATGCATACTTCAAGTTGGGGGGTGAAGAGGAGAAAGGGAAGATGCCTATGAATTCAGAGACGTGATCTCTATGTTTATATTGTCTGACCCACAGGTAGCTACAGGCACAGAGACAGCTGAGCCATAAAGGCGAATTACTTGCCGCCTGCAAGATGTTGACTCTGCAAGTATTTAGTTTGCTAAGCCATTTTCTACTGCTCAGGCAACATGACAAATTTTGGTATTTGAAGTTCCATGGTTTGAGAGATTGATTGGTGGATGAACAATGCTAATTGCCTTTTACTTAAAGATGTTTTTAGGAGATCCTTGTAGCTTTAATGAAAGCAACATCCCATATGTAGTAAATTTAGAGATTACAACCCAGGAAAGCAAAATCTCTTCGGCACGAATTTCCGAACATCCCAGGAAAGATACCTGTCCATTTAGCAACCTTAATAGAGTGGGGTTCATGTGCTGAGATGGCTCCATCAGTACTCTCAGATCACGGAGGTGGCTTCAGATAGTCTGCTGCAGAGCAAAGGTTACACAGATGAGCTTTGGGGTCAGATCCATGTGGGTTTGGGGTTCTGACTCCACTCCTCACAAAGTGTATGAAACTGGACAAGGTATCTGTAAAATGAAGGTAATAATAGGGCGGTGAGAAAAATAAGGTAATGAATATAAAGCCTTTAGTGTTACCCCTGGTGTGCAGTAGCACCTAAATATTCTTTATCGTCTTATGATTCTATCATCCCAATCATTTTCTGCATTTTATCCAAGTCTTTTTATTTATTTGTTTGTTCATTTGTTTGTTTTGAGACAGAGTCTCTCTCTGTTGCCAGGGCTAGTGTACCATGGCATCAGCCTAGCACTCAGCAACCTCAGACTCTTGGGTTCAGGAAGTCCTCCTGTCTTAGCCTCCCGAGTAGCTGGGCCTACAGGCACCTGCCACATGCCTGACTCTTTTTCTATTTTTTTTTTAGAGATGGGGTATTACTCTTTCTCAGGCTGATCTCAAACCCTAGGGCTCATTATCCTGCCACCTTGGTAGGACCTGTCCCTTGTCTAAGTCTTTTTCAAATGTAACCATGTAATATGTCAATATGTCTCTAATTCCCTATTCTCCATTTTCTCTAATTCATTTATTAATTAAACAAATATTTCCTGAGTGCTTACTACATGCAAAGCATAGCTGCATGTACTTGAGTCAGAGAACAAAACAGACAAAAATCCTTGCCATCATGGAGCTTTGTTCTAGCTGAAGGGAGAAACACAGGGTGTCCATAAAGTTTGTGTGCAATTTAAAGTAGTTGACTATTTTACATAGTCAATAGACAATAAATATAGTAGATGAGTTGATTACATGGTATGCTAAGTGGGGCTGATATTATGGGGAAAAACAGAGCAGGGTTATATGCGGAGACTAGATGTAGGGGTAGAGGTGTTCCAGTATTGAATGCAAAGATCAGGAGAGGCTGTATAGAATTATTTAAACATAGGATGGAAGAAAAAGGCCTTTTCTTGTGAAGTTGTGCAGAGCTCAGGACACTTTGGTGATTTTAGGCAAAAGTGAGAAACTGGAATGCCTAAAAGCAGTGGGAAATCATTCCTGAATTTCTCAAATGCAGCAGAAAAGCAGCAGAAGGAAGCTTGGTGGTGCTTGCCCACTAGGTGGCAAGAACCATTTTCTGTTGGTTTGCTCTTTCTGATCTACTCTCCTCCATTCTCTAGAGGTCACAACGTCTTCATCCCTCTCCCCTCTCAATTTCACCTCTTGGGACTTGGCACGATGGATAATGTTATCAGGGAAAGATGAAACATTAAAGCTTTTAAAGAATTACTGCTATATTTCTATGTTTTATACAATATAGAGTTGATAAAACATAAAACTATATGTTTTATATAATAAAGTTAAATCCTTTGCAACTCAAGAAGGTGTACACAATTTAAAATAAATTCATGATTAGATTTAATCTTTACGCTCAAACACAGTAGCCTAATTTTTTTTAAGCCTCTTAAAGTTGGAAGAGCCCTGCGGTGGGATTCAGAAGCTAGGGACCACCCTATTCCTGCTGTGAATTGTCATGGGACAGTGCTGTGCCCAAGACTTTTTCACCTGTGAACTAGAGGTTCCACTTCTTTAATTCATGAAATCTTTGAAAAGCTCCAAGAAAAGTCTTCTAGAAACTGCAACAGGTGTGTAATGTGTAAGACTACAGTCCCTTGACATCTGTTTTATCAAAAATTGCAGTCAAGGTGATTTGTCTGTTTGTGGCTGGGAACAAAAATGGAGCAGTAATCATCCACATATTACTTTTGTCTCTTTACCTTTCATGTTGTAAATGAAGGAGAGAATGTATTCTTACCACATACTGCTTACTAGCAGTTTTACTTTATGTGTAGGACTCCAAGGCCTTGTCATGAGATGTTAGCTATCAAACATTTAAAATATTCCATATTTATGAACTTAAAGACACTTATAAGTGACCTAAGCCTGTCTTCAAGGTCTCAAAGCCTTTTAGACATTACTGTTTCTATATCAAAGTCAATGATATCAGTAACATGTTTTAACATAAGTAATGTTCTAATCCTCATTTTATCTAGGAAGAAATTAAAAGGTACACAAGGTATGAGGTTGGACAATTAAGTTCTCAAACTCATCCTCAAAAAAAGTACATTCTCAACTGTAAATTCAGACCTTTCCTTGATCTTCTAAACCAACCTTCAGGCCAAATCTACTTTCTCTCTCCCTCTTCTTCCCACCCCCATATGGTCTTTATAGTGTCTAATGACTGAAAAAAATCAAAAGAATATTAATATTTTTTGAAACATGAAAATTATTAGAAATTCAGATGTCAGTGTTCATAAAGATTTATTAGAGCACAACTATATCCATTATATATTATTTGTTTATGTATATGGCGACTTTCCTGAGAAAATGGCAAAGTTGAGTAGTTGTGACAGAGATTGTGTGACTCACAAAGCCTATAATATTTACTATCTGTCCCTTTACAGAAAAAAACTGCCATATGGTCTAGACCATATGGATCTCATTGTTAGAGGACTAAGAAGAACATACCTACATGCATAGAGTTTCAGCTCTGCCTTATTTTACATATACTTGCACATGGTATATGTTGTTGAAACAGACACTGTTTCATTTTGTAAGAAAACGATACATCTTCTCTCATGCTGCTGCATTTCTTCCTTTATGGGATGGCTACTCATTTTTAATTATTATTCCCATTTGTTCCTTTATTCATTTACTCTGTAAGGTCTTTTTTTTTTTTTTGAGACAGAGCCTCAAGCTGTCCCCTGGGTAGAGTGCCATGGCATCACAGCTCACAGCAACCTCCAACTCCTGGGCTCAAGCAAGTCTCCTGCCTCAGCCTCCCAAGTAGCTGGGACTATAGGCGCCCGCCACAACGCCTGGCTATTTTTTTTGGTTGCAGCCATCATTGTTGTTTGGCGGGCCCGGGCTGGATTTGAACCCGCCACCTTAGGTGTATGTGGCTGGCACCTTAGCCACTTGAGCCACAGGTGTCGAGCCACTCTGTAAGGTCTTATGGTGCACATACCTGGGAACAAGTGACTAGTAAAATGTAACTTTATTAATTAATTTGTATAGGCAAATAATTGACCATTACTAGGAGTTCATATAGTGAGAAGTGCTATCATAGGGTTATGGCTAGAACAGAATGGAAGGGTACTCAACATGGCTGAGGAAGTTGGTAAAGACATCCTAGAAAAGAAGAGACACTCGAGCTGAGGACAAGAAGAGGACAAGGGTGGGGAGGAGGGGACATGTGCTCCATGTTACAGAAATATTTTCTAAGGCCTGCATCAATCCAGGTTCAGTGCAGGAAACAGAAACCACTCAAGTCATCTTAAGAAGGAAAGGATTTAGGTAAAAATCCACAGATAATTAGGACAAAATTATGAAAAAGCCAGAACAGACTCACCAGGAATGATTCCAAGAATACTCCCACTGAGGCCACCACTGGAATTATTCAGTCCAAGAACATGTTGCCAACCACAGATTAGGATCAGGAAGTCATCCCTAATGCTGTGACTGCCTCTTAAACCTCAGGAAGCCAGAAAATGGACACAAGAATTCTGCTATAGAAAAAGACCTCTACAAAAGTACTTGCTGGTAAAGAAAAAGCTCAAAAAGCCGGAAAATGGTCTCAGCCTCATTTTCAATTTCTAAATCTTAGATTAGTCCATCTGTTTTGAGCATCCAGAACTGTTCCTGCCAAAGGTGGGAAGGATAGCTTTCTAGCTTTCTAGCCTCTGTGGCACAGAAAGGCACCCTAGAAGTCAGGTGGAGTGGAGGTTGAACAAGCCAGGCCACAGAATCCTCCATATGTGCAGAATCAATGTCACTGTCCATTCAAGGAATTGCAAATAGTTTGCAGTGTCAAGCAGTGATCCCCAAATATTCCAGTGTGGACACCTTTTAAACATCAAAATGTTGAGCCCTTTATGCACATGATAGTAGTGGTATTTTAGCATTCTATAATTGAGAAATATTTCAAGTACAGTTACATTCAGATAAAATTTTATTTTATTAATCACAATCGCAACTATATTTGGTTGCGATAAAAATAGCTCATATCTGCTCATCTATTACATATACTAACTCACTTGGCAGTAATACATATATAGTTGAGTCATATCATGGGCATGGACCACTTGTGGATTCCAGAATTCTTTTCAATAATGCCTGGAATTCTAGGTGTTTTAAATCCACACTTAGCGACCATTGAGATATAATAGTTTAGGGTGCGTGATGAAGAGAGGCAAGCAAAGAGATTCTAAAAGAAGGCGAATTTCTTTAGACATTAACCAAGGGTGATGAGGAGGCATTGTTCTTTTTGTGCAAAGAACAAAATTGGATTTTTGTGTCAGAAAGACTACTCTTATGAATTGAGGGAATGAAAAGAGTGAGGGGAAGGAGAAAATATGGGATGCTATTTCAGTCATCCAGGTGGGAAAACCAAGGATCTAATAAACCAGGTACAGTTAGTGGGGATGGAAAGATATGGAGATTTAGGAGCAGGACTGATTGCTTATTGATTGATTTGGTATGACATGGGTGACTACAAGGAAAGAGGCTGTGTTTGTGTGACCATGTAAAATGTGGAATACAGAACAAAAATGAACTCCAATTTCTCAATATATTATATGTATAATATATTTAATTTTAAAGGAGTTAGTATAGTAAAATGAGTATGCTATTAAATTAGTTAGGATAGGCTAACTGCTATAAAAATAACCCCTAAATCTCAATGACTTCATATAATAAAGGAGTATTTCTCATTCATATCACAATACAGTGGGGGGGCCCATGTGTGTGCATGTGATGGTGAGGAGGGAGGCAAATTGTGCTCCATGTGATTCAGAGATCCAGGTGTTTTTTTTCTTTTCCTTTTTTTTTTTTTTTTTTTGAGACAGAATCTCAAGCTGTCATCCTGGGTATAGTGTCATGG
>NW_003852526.1:3171151-3182306 GCF_000181295.1 Otolemur garnettii | reverse complement strand
GGCGGGCCTGGGCTGGATTCAAACCCGCCACCTTAGGTGTATGTGGTTGGCACCTTAGCCACTTGAGCCACAGGCACTGAGCCATGATCACTATTTTCAACACTGACCATGAGTTGGAGTGCTCACCTATTCATTTGTCAACTGTTTACTCAGGGCCTGCCACTTACTAGGTATTATTCTAGGTGCTGGGATAGAATATTATTCTATCCTCTCTGCTGGGCAAGTATATCCCCAGGGTAGAGATGGGCTTACTGCTCCTCACAGCTTGACGGTCCAAGCTTTTATAGTATTCTACCTAATTTATTTTGCTCTGATGCTCTGCTAACCAAGTGCCTTCTAATTAATGCTAATTCTCTCTTTAATTTCAGTAAAAAGAATGCTGATACATCTTATAATCCGTATGATTCCAGGAACCTTCTCCTCTTTTTCCTCCTTCTCCTCTCTTGTTGCCATTACCATCCTTATGTTCATCTTTATTACCACTATTCACTAAATACTAGGTTTTGTGCAAGGTACACTAGATGTACTTTAATCCTCATGACAGTTGCATTTTTTGTTGTTGTTAGAGGTGGGAGTCCTGCTATGTTGCCTCAGCTGTCCTCTAACTCCTGGCCTCAAGTGATCCCCTACCTCAGCATCTTGAATAGCTGAGACTACAGATGGGTGCCACTTCAGGCTAGCGACAGTTGCATTTAACAGATGCAAATACCTAGTCTCAGAGAAATTCCATAGCTTACCCTCACAGTAAATAATGGCAAATCTGAGTCAGAAACCAATTCTACTAACTTCATAGCCCAAGTTCTTTCTGCCATTATAAAACAGTAAATCTGCATGTAGGGTTATATTAAAGATCGTCCCTTGAGAATTTAATAAACATAAATTACTTCCTTGAAATGATCAAATCTGGGTACAAGTTATAGTCTCTCAACAGCTTAGGATCCAATGTAGAGCTGAGGGAGACTCCCCAAACATCCTTTGACCCTATGAGGTCTTGTCAGGGCAGCTGGTCAGCCACCTGCTTCTGACATCCCTTTTTCTGAACTTTAACTTCAACATTGGTAACCTAGTAACTGCATAAAATAATATTTACCAGACAGAACTGTTAACATATTTATATTTTTATAATGAGAAAAATCACTCTTATAAATAAAATCCAAATCTTAAATGTAAAATTTAGTGAGGTTACCAAATAAAAATTATATTCGATCCCTTCAGTAAAACCCATACTGTGTAATTGCAATTATTGAGCAAAGGTAGAATCAGAAAAATATATTTTTGAATTAAAATGTATCGATAGGAATAAATCAAAGTAAATAAGTTTTCTTCAAATGGCAGTTTTATTTTCCCAGAGTGGGAACTTAAATTGCTTCAATTGCTCCTAAGTTAGTGAATAGGAAAAGCGCTTAAATGGTGATAAAATGCGTAACAAATGTTTAACCGGTGTGCAAAAGGATGACAAAGAGCAGAACGGTCCTGTACGTGTCTCCGTAAACCATGCACACTTGTGCCACTTCGTACTGATTTTTCCCATCCAGTGTGCAAGTGAAAGGATCCATTTCATCTTAATCTTTCATATTATTGCATATCCTTATGTCAAACTAACTGTTGCACATGTGTCATTCCTTTGTCTCACGGTATTTCTGACCCTTTGCATCTTATGTTGTCATTTCTGCTGGTTCTTCGCTTCTGAATTACACCATTGTCGTGTTATAAAAGGAATAAAAATATAGGTCAAAATGTGTCTTTGCAAAATCACTGTAGGGACACTAGAAGAAACAGATGAAAGAATAATGTGTTTTTCACATTTTTATACAGGATATAATGACGATGGCACTTGCTCCTTGCTGTTCTCTGAAGTGCCAGGGTAGATATGTGATTTGGTTGGCTACAGCATTCTTCCCGTAAACTATGCAAGCCTGAAAGCCCACCCTTCTCAAGTGAATTGCAATAAAGCTAAGCTTTATCACAAGTAAACATATGGTGATTATCCAACGCAACATCTGTATCTATAGAGTGGATAACTACAAGGCTGCCCGGCAGGACTTGATAACTCATCAGTCTATTAGCACTTTGTGGCAGCTACAAAACCTCACAGAACACTGCCTAAGAGTGAAGATAACAGATTCTATACCAGGTTCAAGTCTTTGACTCTGGGGAATTCACCTTCCTTTCTCCAGGTTCAAGTTTTTAATCTTTAAAATGAGGAAGTTGGACTAGATCTACGAGATCCCCGGCAGATTTAGAATATTGCAGTAGTACTTTGTTGTATATGTGTGCGTGGGGGGGGCTTCCTTTTAAAAAATGGTTAGTAACATCACATATGACGTGTTAGTTAGAAAATAATCACGCTCTACATGGGTGCAGTACTAGTATAGTGAATATGAGTATTCTTGGTGAAAGCACTTCTTTTTTTTTTCTGTCCTGTAAACCGGTTTAAACCTGAAGCTTCAGTGTTGTGTTTTCAGCTTGGCAACAGATTCAGTCTGTGATTATTGGGACTCCTCATACCTGAAAGAATTCGTACAAAATTACCAGATTCTCTGGAAATCACAAAGGGGAAGCCATTCTGGTTACACTAGAGCCAACCTTAGTTTTCACTAGAACCTGTGCTAGCCCATGAAGACCTTTTATTTCAGGGATTCTGGTGATCAGTGACATTGCTGGGACAAGGTAAGTCTGAGCCCAAGACCCTGCCCTGCATGAGCTCCGACCTGGGGCCACCTGCCCCTCTACCTCTGACCTTTCCCCAGCCGAGAGAGAGAACAACCCTTCTTTTTCCCTCTAGCATCCTTCTCATGGTCTTTCTTTTCTCCTGTTCCTCCCCAGGATACCTTGTATAAACCCTTAGGTAAATTTAGATTTTTATCCAAGACGGGGAACAAATTTGCTTCATGTAGCTTCTACTTGCCCATGGAAATATATCTGAGGGGAGGAAATACATAATCTGAGGCCAACAACTGGATTGAAGGCAGGGAAAAATGCACAAGCCAAAATGCATATTCATATTTCTATAAATCATTCTGTCACATTATCAAGTAAATTAAAATGTAATCACACATAGGGAGAAATACACCTGTATTTTTATAGTAATTTTTTAAGTAACAGCTTTATTGTGAATAATTTCTATTCTATACAATTAACCTATTTAATGCCATGTATTTATTTTTAATAGTGATTTTGATTCTAGGCAATTTTAATTAGAGAGGATAGCTGAATAAATTTATAGATGTTATAAAGGGGACTTCTAAGTATCTTCAAAGGCGTCAGATGGCATTTTTCTTAATGTAAAATTCCAATAAAGTATTTCATCTTATAAGATGAAAAAGTTTTTAGACTATTAGACTATAATATTAATTGAAAAGGGCAGAGACAAAATCATAGGTGGACTATGACCACACTTATAGGGAAATATGTATAGCTAAAAAGGCAGGAGAAAAAAAAAGGCTAAGTATGGATGGTCAGATTTAGGGTAACCATTTTGTTTTCCATTTTTATAGATTCATATTCCTTGATTAGTATGTATACTTTTAGAATGGGAAAGTGAACTTTATTTATGAAATTTTGAATTTTTTTTCTGTTTTTGGAAACACATGTCATGAACATTACTCCTCAGGCCTGATTGGCATGATGACAATAAACTACACTCACACATTGCTTGATAGTTTACAAATTTCTTTCAATGGCATTATCTTATTTCATTGAGAAAGAGGTAGAGATTTTGCTTAGAAGACTGTCAAAAGTTGGGGAAGCCAAGGAAATCTGAAGGGCCTCTAAGAGGACCTTTATGCATAAGCAGTTATTATCTCTGGGGAAAAAAATTGTAGCCTGAGTTTGATGAACTGAGTGAGGAGTGTGGGGACAAGAAGAGCCCAGAGTAATTCCAGCGGGGGTGTCACTGACCTCAGAAAAACAGAGAATGAACAGGATGTGCAGCGTGGGAGTTTTTATGCATGCTGATTCTTAGCCTTTCTGTAGAGTCATTAACTTGGGCCGAGTTAATGGTCGTCCATAGAGAGGTTGTTCAAAGGAGGAAAAAGAGTAGTCGGGGTAAAGAAAGAAGCACATTTCAGAGTGAGTGAGAGAATGTGAGGGAAGGAAGGAGCTGACCAGACAGTCAGTGGCCTTTCGCTGGGGGCATTCTTGAATCAGTTGTTTGTCAGTCTGAAGACACCTTGCTTTAAAGTAAAACAGGAGTATGCAAGACTGGTTTGGGTAAGATATGTATTAGATAAATTTTAAAAGAAAGAGAGTTTTATGTCTTGCAATATTATGAATAGATCATATTGTCATCAATAAGTAAGATGAGATGAATGAAAATAAATCTCTTGATAGACCCGCATTATACCTTAAATTAGAAATATTTTCATTAATATACATATCCTGATATGTGTAACTGTTGGCTACCAAATATAATGAATACATAAATACAGGGTGTCCATAAAGTGCATGTGCAATTTATGATAGTAAACTTTTTTTGGTTGTAAAATAGTAGACTATTTCACACTTGATCTTAGCCAAAAGGCTGAGAAGCGATAATAATAGTAAACTATTTTAAATTGCACATGAGCTTTACGGCCACCCTGCATATAATATAAATGAATATAAAGAATATTTTAAAATATATATTTAAAATACATAAATATAAAGGAAATTTTAAATGTTTATTTTACAGTTGCCTCATAAGCAAGAATAGAAAAATTTAGAAGGATAGCAATAGTGACTTATTTTATCAGAATTATCGTTAAATTAAATTATCACGGGCCATTTTTTTGTGCATACAAATTTTAAAAATAACTCATATTAACTTCATCGGAATTTCTAGGCCTCTGAAGCCGCTTGGATTGAGGGAATAGTTTTTTGATGTCAAAGCCTCGGCAGGCATTTGAAAGATGCCTAAGTGTCATAACCTCAATGTAATATTATTTCAAGAAGAGAAATAGAACATAGACTGAATCACAGAGGTACCATGTGCTGAAATATATAACTGCTGTCTTCAGCACAGCCAGTCTTTCGAAAGCTCCAGATTCTGATGTGTTATGAAATGTCTGGCATGAGAAATTCTGTCAGTTTTTTCCAGGATCAGCTGGAGTCCAGCCTCCTTAAGGAAGGACCCCGGCCTCCAACACTTAAGCCTGCAGTGACTTTTTGCTCATTTGAATGCATCACCCCTATTAAGAGTTGTAATAGGCACCCACCTCTAGTGTCAAAGGCAGCTGTGGTGGATGGGGCCATTATAAGCTCAGATTCATCTCTGGATGGGCATCCCGCCATGCCCTCTTCATTTGTACTTCCTCAGGGAATTCCTCCAATATCAGGGAATTTGCTTAACCTGTGAACAAGTACAGGCTGGAAGTGTGGGAAAGAGATTGTCTCTGGGGAAAGCCCTCAGTGGTATGCAGAGGCCAGTGGATAAATACTTTTGTTTTGATTTTCACGTGGGCACTTTTATTCTGTATGCTCTTAGAGCAGTGAGCCCCCCTTGCCTATAGTGATGACCCTAACAGACACTCATATACTGGCTTTTCCTCTTTTCTTTACTCATTCTCCCTTATTCACTCACTCCTCCCTCCTGGGGCCACCTCCAATTAGACAGCCTGACCCTAAGTCCTTGTCTTAGGTTCTGCTTTGGGGGGAAACCTGAACTAAGCAAACAGTTATGTCTTACTTTGCATTGCACTTATATTTTAGTTAAGTCAGTATTTTCCTTTTGAGACAGAGTCTCATTCTGTCACCCCAACTAGAGTGCAGTGGTATCATTATCGCTGACTGCAGTCTCCAACTCCTGGGCTCAAGCAATCCTCCTGCCTCCTGCCTCTTGCCTCAGCCTTCTGAGTAGCTGGGATTATAGGTACATGCCATCATACCTGGCTAATTTTTCTATTGTTTATAGAAAGGGAAGTTTCACTCTTGCTCAGGCTGATCTTGAACTCCTGACCTCAAGTGATCCTTCTACCTCAACCTCTCAGAGCGCTAGCATTACAGCATAAGCCACCATGCTGGCCAACCCAATCTTTTGAAGTCAATCTTATTGGTATAAATCCTGCCTCCACAGCTAAATTGCAGTATCCCAAGGATAGCAAGAGTTTCTTTTATGTTGTATCCACCTTAGTACCTAGAGTGCAACCTTGGACAAGTTATTATTTCAATTAGTAAATATCTGTTAAATGAGAAACTCAAGATGGTTTGTGAAGATATTGTCAATCACTTTGAGAAATCTGGTCACCTAACATCCAGATTTTTGTAAAAGCACTAAAGGTTCATCTTCATCAATCTAGCAAACGGACATTTGACATTCTTGATGTCTACTAAGTGTGAATTCCTGCTCGTGGGATGAGCAACTCTTATCCTAGATAATAAAAATGCCAGTAACTCACTTTCTAAGCCTCCTTTGCAGCAATATCATAAATTCCACCAATCAGATTAACCCGCTCTGGATTCTGAGTCAAAGTCAGGATGTGAAGAAGCAGTGACCACTCAGAATTCATCCTGGTAATAGGGTGGTGTCAGTTACGGTGGTATCCATGTCATGATGATAGTTTTTGAAATTAAAAATTTAGTTCTTCTTTTGAGTAATTTAGCCAGGGTGGCAGTTTGTTGTTTCCAGTAAGAACTTTCATCTAGTCTATATTTTCAATGAGTCTTGAGGGTAATTACCTTCAGTTCCTGGTGGAAAAGGTTATCCAACTCTTATGGAGGTGGGGGATATCCAAAATTTCCTGGGGAATTTTAATACATTCCATGAAAATATGTGTCACACACAAGGAGAACACTCCAGGAACCTCTTTAATCCTACAACCCAACCCATGGACTTCGGATGTGTGAGATACTGATTTGGAGGACAAAAAGGCAAAAGGGACATCTTTTATGATAAGCAACAAAAGGAAAATGTATTGGAAGGAAGAAGAATGGGGCAGGAAAGGGCATTTAGTGAAGTTCCCATTTCCCACTGCTGCACTGGAACTACTGCTAGATACTTCATGAACATAACACACACATATATGCACAAATGCCCACTTCTATACTTCCAGCAAAGACAGTATTTCAAATTCAAAGACTATTAACATGCCTACCCACCTGTAAGCTAGGAAAATTCATTTTAGCAGACAGAATCTACTCACTTGTTGAGAAGAATGATCTCTTCAATGAAAATTATAAATACTAGGCCATTAGAGACACTGTATACTTTATTAGGCAATCACAAAACAAATAAAGTGAGATCATATTTATTATTGGGGTTTATTAAGCACATGGCTCAGTTCCCATCTCTCAACAAATGCCTGGTATTTTCAAATATTTCACAAATATATTAAGGTTAACTTCCAGATTTTGAAATAATTAGTACATCATTACATTTTTAGAAAAAACAAGTCATACTGTATTTCATGTGATACACCAAAACTGAAAGAATAAAACAGCTAGGACTGGATAGAAGAAAATGAAATAGAGGTGCCTCTGATGTCAAGGTCAGGAGGTAGTCCTTTAACATAAAATCAATGCCAGAAACACTAGAGAAAACATTAGTTAGCATAATCAAGATTGTTGACTATACAGAAATAAAAAACTTCACAAACCTATCGTAAAACTAAAATGAAAATCAGAAAAACAATGTTTAAAATATATGAAAAATTGGTAAATACCCATATGGAAAGATCTTTTCAAAATTGAAAGTAAAACAATGTGTTGATCCCAATTTTTAAAAGACAGGGTGCATATAAATAGATACTAACATCAAAAGGATACAGAGAATGAGAAATATAAGAACAGCCACAACAGTTATTAAAAATAAAAGAAATACAAATAAAAATAAATGGTATTCTCAACAACTGAATTGGCAGATTTTTCCCCCAAACTATTTTCTTGTTGAGTATGCATTAAATATTGGAATACAAATTAGTGCATGGTTTCTGGAAGGAAATTTGGCAACAGTTTCCAAAGAGCCATAGAAATATTTGTATGTTTTGATCTAGTATATCCTCCCACAAACTTCTTTTATGGAACAAAAAGAGACGTGCATAAGTATTTGTAAGCATGTTCATCTCAATAGTATTATAGTTGCAAAAAAAAGGTAAAACGTAAGTGTTCAAATAATTTGATGAATTATTGATGATTTACTCACATAATGAAATATTATTTATCCAAAAAAACACATGTTTTTCAAAGAGCACTTAATGATAAAGGAAAATGCTTGTACCATTATATTGAATAGAAAAAATAGGATTAAAATACTATACTTTCGGCTCAGCGCCTATAGCTCAACCGGCTAAGGCGCCAGCCACGTACACCTAAGGTGGCGGGTTCGAATCCCAAGCCTGGACCCGCCAAACAACAATGACGGCTGCAACCAAAAAATAGCCGGGCGTTGTGGCGGGCGCCTGTGGTCCCAGCTACTTGGGAGGTGGAGGCAGGAGACTCGCTTGAGCCCAGGAGTTGGAGGTTGCTGTGAGCTGTAATGCCATGGCACTCTACCCAGGGGGACAGCTTGAGGCTCTGTCTCAAAAAAAAAAAAAAACTATACTTTCTTTTTCAGTTATGTTTTCTGCAATGTTTATAGGAAAAATGCTAAAAATAATTACATAAAAACATTAATAGATTTAGCTCTGGTTAATTTTTTTTATTTTTCTATACTTTTGTGTTCTTTAAATAATTCTACAAATAATTATGATATTTAAAAAATCAAATATTGTTATTAAAAGAATGATTCTTCAATTATTTTTCCCATGTGAAATGACACAGTAGTATGATATGCCTGCAACTGTACTAAGGAAGGTGGAACAAATATTCATTAGTCCACTTTAAGAACTTTAGAATTATATAGAGCAGGTGTTAGAAGAGGAAGAAACTAAAGATTAAAGAGACTAAATGATTTTCCAGCATTCAGTTAGGACAACAGCATTTTTTATTTCAGCATATAGTAATTCCTGTGAATTAGGTTAGGGATTTAGGCCTTAAGAATAAAAGATTAAAAAATACTTCCAAGAATTTTCAGTCTTATAATAAGTGACATTATTTCAAAAATTGATATTTTCAATTAATGGGATAAGTTGTGGGAGAGGTATGAAGTGGAAACTACTGAGAAAATATTAGTTTGAACCACCTGAAACTGCCAATAATCAACTATTTTTGTCCTACAAAGATGGTGCTTTGATACGATTCATTCTAATACAACTAAACCAGAATTGTGATAATGGTTGAATGAATCTTGATCAAAAAGGAAGAAACTACCCGATGAAGGCTATTCATCTGTCAAAGGTGACTCTAAGTAGACAAACAAAAAACCACGCAATAAATTGAACAAGGAAAGTTTAATATGAAATATCAGTAACTACAATAGGGGATTTTGTTAACAGGGGATTAACTAGTAAGAAATAAAGAGAATGCTAACCCCAACCCTAGCTCTGAGACAGAACAGGCAAGAGTGAGCTATTTTGCCCCTCTGCCTCAGGTCTGATATCCAGACTTCCAGGACTCACGGAATGACAGAGAAGTTGCCGTGACGGAAGCCCAGGATATACATCCTCTGGGGTGCAGGGGAAAGCTGTTTGCAGGAGAGTGTCTCACTGAATGCATTCTGCTAGGAAAAAGCCCAAGCTGGTGCTAGCAGCCAAAGAAGCTGCTGACTGCTCCTCGTAGCTCGCTGCCCTGCACTGGAGAAGCTGCCTGAGCCGTAGATACCTGGTGCTGGAGAAGCTGCCTACAGTGCAGGTGGTGGGTGCCTGGGGAAGCTTGTGCACTAATAGGATCCTGGTGCTGGAGAAGCTACACAAGCTGCAGAAGCCTGCTGGAGGAGCACACCAGCAACAGAAAGGAAAACCCGTCCTCTGCAATGTCTTCCACCACCCTCTACTGACAAAGCTTAGCATCATGTCAGCTGGCAAATAAAAACTATTTAAAAGGCCAGCTGCATTTTTACACAGCAGGCAGTGAAGAGTGGATTTGGTACTGAGACAATAAATTGATAACTGGCACAGTGTGTAAAGAGAGTCTTGCAGCAAGTGGAAATGATATGAGAAAAGACATGTAAAAAAGACTTTCATGTCTGGCATAGCGATAGATTTGCTACCCAGACTGACTGTCCTACTGTAAAATAAACTAACACAATCCTGTAAATATCCTGGATTTTTTTTGAAAATAGAAAACTTGTGTCTAAGTGAATCAGTGAGGTGGCAAGAAAGTAAGGAATACTTAGATGCCAAAACTAAGTTAGAGCATGGGTGGCACTTGCAAAATATTTTGAACTTGAACTTTATTTTTCAGGGTCGTATGGAATGCAGGGGACAAAAGATTAATTCCAAGGTCCTCTCAAACTGAGGAGTCTCATTTTGAGACTCTTTCACAACATTTCACTAGGATGCACAAAGCTCACTGTCAAAGTAAACTAGATACCCAGGCTGTGCACTTACTTTGTGTGACAGTGAAATAAACCTGCCTCATTTCCTTTTCCTAAGGGAACTTCAAGGAAGACTGCAGTGGTTAAACTTTGGCACTGGCTGAAGGAGGAAAATTATCTCTTCAGAATTCACAACCATAAGCCAATTCCTAGAGGATTACAGCCTGAATTCACACCACCCAAGTGGTCTGAAGAACTTCAGGGTGAAAATTAATTTTGAAGTGATGCCAGGTTAGTTGTGTTCCATAGGATCTGGGAAAAGTAAACACAAATCCTCTCAAAAGGGATATGCCTTGAATCCAGACTTCAAAAGGTCCTGTAGATAAATACCAAGAACTACTAGGTCACCATCAAAAATCACAAAATATACAAGGAAATTGGCCACGATATGCAAGAACAAGCAGAAGCAATAAAGTCGTAAAAGCTTCAACTACCTGTATTTGAATTATCGACACAACTGGTATGTTTAATATATGTTTAAAGAAATAAAAAAGCTAAAAGATGATAAAGATGTTATGAAAATGAATCACATAGAAATGAAATGAAAAGTGTAATCTTTGAAAACAAATCCAAAGGCGGATTTAAAAGCAGAGTAGATACTTGTGAAGCCAGAATTAGTGAACTGGGAGATAGAACTAAGAATTATGTAGAATGGCTCGGCACCTGTGGCTCAGGCGGCTAAGGCGCCAGCCACGTACACCTAAGGTGGCGGGTTTGAATCCCCAGCCCGGGCCCGCCAAACAACAATGACGGCTGCAACCAAAAAAT
>NW_003852526.1:3138094-3170725 GCF_000181295.1 Otolemur garnettii | reverse complement strand
AAAAAAAAAAAAAAAGAGAAAGAGGAGCAGAAAATATGAAGACACATTGAGACATGAATGACAGTGTGGGAAGGTATCACATATATAAAATTAGAATTTTAGTAAGAGATGAGAGAGAGAATGGGGCAGGGGCAATATTAATGGTAGTTAAGAGTAGAAAACTTCCCAGAAATGATAAAAAAAAATCCAAAGATTCAAAATGCACATTAATTTCCAAACAGGATTAATAAACACAAACTCACACCTAGCGACCTTGGTATTCTCAGAACACCTTGGTGTTCCTTGGTACACATAGAACACCAGTGGCAAGGAAACTCCTAAAATAAAATTAAAAAAAAAAAGATTACCAAGAAGAGGTAATTAAACTGAGAATAACCATGGAAAACAAAAGAAAGAACAATTTTAATGTGCTGAAAGAAAATAGCTCTAACCTTGGAATGGCAAGCCCATGAAGAACATCTTTCAAAACAGGGCAAAATGAAGACATTTCAGACACATGAAAGCTGAAAGTTTGCAATTAACAATCTCTAACCTGAGGAAATTCTAACATATATACTTCAGATGGAAGAAAGTTATTCCATTGGTGGTCTGAGACTGAGGGAAAGGTGATAAAACAAATGTAAAAATATGGGGTAAATCTAAGTAAACTGTATAAAAAATAATTTTTCAGGAGCTAAAAAAGATAGAGGTGAAATACACAGCTAGGAATTGGAAGGAACTATGAGAGTTAAGTATTCTAGAAATCTTGTTTAGGAGGATGATACAGATATTGGTAATTATTGAGTTTGTAACTTATACATTATGGCAAATACAAAAGTAATTGAACTAGAATGGACTTATCTGTATTTTCAGATTTTTCCTTTATGGTTATTACTTAATTAATAAAAAATAACCCAACCTTGGGTGGCACCTGTGGCTCAGTGAGTAGGGCGCCAGCCCCATATACCAAAGGTGGCAAGTTCAAACCTGGCCCCGGCCAAACTCCAACAACAGCAAAAAACCAACCAACCAAGACTGAAATCAGATAGCATTCATGAATAAAAATGTATGAAGGGCTTTGTTAATGGTTTGACCGGGGCTTCATCTGTCTATTTTTTTAATTTAAGAATTTTTTACTTTGTCTTGCTCCATTTTTTTAAATTTATGTGTATTATATTACCTGTCTTTTTTATTTTTATATTATCTATTGGGTACATGATATTTTTGTTACGTTCACAGACTGTGTAATGATCCAGTCAGAGTATATAGACAGCCCACCACCTTGTGCATTTATCATTTCAACATGTTGATTAAAAGCCCTTCTAGCTATTTTGAAATATATAGTACATTGTTGTTACCTGTACTCACCTTACCCTCCATGGAACATTAGAACTTACTCTTTTTATCTAACTGTATGTTTGAACCCATTAACCAACCTCTTCATTGTACCCTTCATGATTTTTTTTTATGATTTTCTTATAGTCTTAGTATGTCAACCTCATTCTTACAACAGAATGGCTGCAGCAGTTCTAGAGGTCATATCTGTACAACTCAGATTCCTGAGGAAGAAAGAACATCCCTTTGCTCAACTAACAAACAGGAGTCTTAGACTACACTAATTGGACCTATACTTAACCAATGATTGTGGCCAGGAGGACGCCAGGCACTGACTATCTTAGGCCTGGGTCACACAGACCCCTCTATGCATCTGTTGACATAACACAAAAGAAGACATTAGTTGTGAAGATTAGCTTCCCTCTGTCAGTCATGTATCCCAGGTGTGCTCACTGGAGCTTTATGTTAGCTCTAAATTTGTTTTTAAAGTTTAAAACAATTTGACTATTAAACCAAATGAAAGTCCACTTTGTCATGATGTACTATTCCTTTTGTACATGGCTAGATTCAACTGATTAATACTTTCTTGAGCACTTTTGAATCTGTAGGAATACTGGTTTGTAGTTTTCTTTAGTGTTTGTCCGATTTTGGTATCATAGTAATGCTATTTTCATAAAATAAGTTGAGAAATATTCCCTCCTTTTTCTTTTTTTCAAAGAGATTTTGCATATTTATTATTATTATTATTAAAATATTTGTAGAATTTACCAGAGATGTCTTCTGGACCCAGAGGATTTTTTTTGAGAAAACAAAAAGTTATAGATTTCCACTTTTTCATAGATATAGGATCATTCAGGTTTTCTTTTTCTTCTTATGTCGGTTTTGGTTATTTGTGCCTTTCAGGGAATCTGTTCATTATTGAAATTATTGGCATAAAGTTATTGATAATTTTTATTAATTATCTATTTAATATCTGTAAGGCCTTTGGTAATGTTTTTCTCTTTTATTCTTTTTTTTTTTTAAGACTGAGTCTCACTTTGTTGCCCTTAGTGACAAAGGGCTGTGACATCATAGCTCACAGCAATCTCAAACTCTTGGGCTTTAGCAATTCTCTTGTTTCAGCCTCCCAAGTAGATGGGACTACAGGCGCCCGCTGCAATGTCTTGCTATTTTTAGAGACGGTGTCTCACTCTTGCTCAGGCTGGTCTTGAACCTCAGGCTCCCAGAGTGCTAGGTTTACAGGTGTGAGCCACAGCACTCTGCCTCTCTTTTATTCTTGATATTGGTAACTTGTGTGTTTTTTTTAATTTTTTAAATAATTTGAATAATGATATATACCTTCATATTGTATAATTATAAGTAGCAAGAAACTTGATGTAGATGAGGCTTAACTACTGTCAAAAGTCACATTTGGAAATTTAGTATAAGGAAAATTTAAGAGCAGTAGGACTTCTTAAGGAAAGGAATGCACCCTTTGTTAATCAATGGTCATAACATAGACTTGATCGTGACAACTGAAAATAGGATTTTTGAAAGGTAAATGTTAAATAAATAAATGGATAAATAATATCTTATTTGCAGAATGAAGGAAACTAGATTGATACTAGATGAGTATTCATGAAAACCATTGCTATTTGATCAGTTCTCCGTATTGCCACAAGCATTATCTTTCTAAAACACAAATAAGCTTTCATAAATCCCCAAGTTAAAATTTTTCAGTGGTTTTCCATCGTCTTCATCCTCTATTTGAATTCTCTAAGGTGGCATGTAAGGCTTTTAATGGTTCCATCTTATTTATCCAACCTTATTTCTTACCTCTCTCCTCAGTATATTGCAGCCATCTTGGGTACAATATTTTTCCTAATTTAATCAGTTTGCCTCTTGTCTGAATTTTTCTTTCTTCCTTCAAGGCTAAACTCGAAGGTCATGTCACATGCAGTTTTCTTGTCATGCTTCCAGTATAATAGTTTGTTTTTCCACTCACGTCGTTTGCTTGCCCCTCTATTATAACACGTGCCATATTTAACCACGTGTAAATGTTTAAGTGGCTACTTTCCAACAAACAAAAGCTCCTTGAGGACAGAGACTGTCTTACTCATTTTTGTACCCCAGACTTTTAGCACAATGCTTTGAATAGCATAGGCGCTCAGCAAATGTTTACTTGATAATTAATAGTCCAAAATTACAGTCTCACAGAATAGGTGAACTAGAATTGTACAGAGGAAGATACTATTCTTTGGTCTGGAAAAGTACCACTGATCTGGATCATCTAATTTACAAACATAAATCTTTCTTTCACAAGGGGGAATAATCCAAGTGTAGGTTCAGCTGGGAAAGAATGATCATTTTCATGTACAAAAGAAACTACAGCCATCAAAACAATTTTAAAATAATTGGAGGTTATACTCAGCAGCTGGATGGATAGCATGAGTATACTGTTAATTTTGCAGGTCAGCATAATGACCTCAGATGTGAGTTTGCAAATGAATTAATACAACATTATAAATACAATCCTAAGAATGTGTTGGAAAATTGCTGCAAGGTATACTGGGATAGAGACATGATAACATCATTAAAGTCTACCAACAGACTAGTCATTCTGCTGCTTGATAGGCCTAAGAAAATTGTGGTACCTATTAGTATTCCTCTTTTGGTAAGCATAAATATTATAAGAAATACGCAGAAGGAAAGCAAATATATAGGTCCGATTAAGGAGCCAAAAGAAAAGTGACATTTACAACACATTGAAGTTATGCAAATTATTCATCTCAATGACTCTATTTAATTATCAGTTGGTGTTTAAGAATGTATACCAAGTTAAATATTTTAAGGAAAAACATTTATCATGTTTGCATTAGTTTCAAATATATTTCTACAAATAACAAAGCTTTTTCTTTGTAGCATGTAAATCATTATAAATCACACAAGGGCATGGTTTTCCACCTTTCATCTACATAAGCAAAACGGAGAGATATGATATACTTCATGAGTAATACTGGTTCATTAGCGGTAGTCATAGTGCATCTGAAAGATAGATACCCTCTCCTATCACACTGAGAATCATTGTAATAGAGCAAGTTAGTGGTGACAATTATTTATTCCCTTCCATTCAGACTTCTTAAAGAATCTGACCTTCCACAATGTGGGACGAGACAGATCTTTACAGGACATATTTTTCCATGCTTGACTCAAGAATTTGACCCAGAAGCTGTGTTAATTGGCCACAAAAGCTAAAAGTATGAGACCATATACTAACTGAAGCTACCACTGAGTGGTACTAAGTAATGGTGGGACATGTGTGTTTGATGAGCAGGTGGGGAGCACTGGGATGGGTCATCAGGTAGTTTTGAAAGGAGGGAGAGATGGAAAAATAAATGGCCATAGGCCATGATAGCTTTCCAATTCTTAGTCCAGTGTGAGACTCAATGATTCTTCCTACCCCTGGATTCTACAAATTCCTTGGATTCAGTCCTCTTTGTAGAGTTAAGGTCTGTACACAACATTGCCCACCCTGGTCTCAAACTCCTGGGCTCAAGCAGTCTTCCTGCTTCAGCCTTCCTAAGTACTGGGATTATAGGCATGAGCCATTGTGCCCAGCCCTGAGTGGCTCTGTTTCTTACAAGCAAATGTTTCTTGAGCATCAGGATAGAGTTAAAAAATAAATTAGTAAGTTCCTGTGTCTTTCAGATCCAATTGATCAGAGGAACATAAATACAGTTTATCTGTTAAAATATTATGAACATATCGAGATTGCCAAATATTTTCAACATATTTATCTTTTATTGAGGTTTCGCAAATAAAGATTTGGAGTTCTTTCCTTATTTCAGATCATCTTTCAGAGTAGCTTTTCTAGGAGTTGGCAAACATATTCTGTAAACATATTCTTGTAAAGGTGCAAGAGACCCATGGTCCACAAAGCCTAAGATAACCTACACCTCTAAAGGACCTTTTTAGGCTTTGTGGACCATGGGTCTCTTGCACCTTTCTAACTCTGCCATCGTAGTAGAGTGAAAAGCATCCTTAGGCAATATATAATGTGGAAAGCATCATTAGGTAATACATGAATTAGTGAGTTGATTTTCAATAAAACAGATAGTGGGCCCGATTTGGCCCTTGGCTGTGCATGTGCTGATCCCCTGAACTAAGCAGTTATAAACCTCTGGGCCTAACCAACTTCATGCTTTAGTGTTAGTACTTTCAGTGATTCCTGAGACCTAGGAAATACTTTCAGTGCTTTTTAGACTAGTATTTTTTTAGTTTAGAAAATGAGAATATGATAAAAATTCTAATTGGCCTCATAGAATTTGATGAAAAAATATTTGATTTAAATCCGAGTCAATGAGATTGACTATAGTTAATAAAGTACTATTAAAGTATTAGCTATAGTTATAGTAAAGTAGTAAATACAGTGGCTGATGGAGAATTTATTTAACAACTATTGTCTTTGTCACACTTTGTTCTATGCACTGGAGAGATATCAGGGAAAGAAAAAAATGAAAATCGTTAAGAAGTGCTGTTTTTATTTGTGAGAGGTAGATGGAACATTGGAGAGAAATTCATAAACTCTATACATTTTACTGACCAATCACTTATTAAATGGGACATTTAAAAAAATTTAAAACACTGATAAATTAACAGCTAGGAATTATAAATAGCCCTATAAGAGAGGGTAAAAAATAAATCACACTGTAATTGCTGAAAAATGTAATTTAGCATAGTCTTACATATAAAGATATGTTGAACATGTCAGGAAGATGTGTAATTCGCTTTCTTGTTAATATAGAAAACTACAGTTCCAACCTGTCAGTTAGATTCATTCAGGCCTAAATGAAGAATTTTACTGCCTGTCTGCTAGATAGAGTCTAGGTGGCTTTAGCTAAGTTTCTAATAAAGTCTTGACTGGTGAGACTAAAGATATAAAAGGATCAGGAAGCCACATCCCTCCCTTCTGTGTTTCTTCCAGAAAAAGGTCAAGGGTCGAATGACTGAGAGAGAGGCTTATAGCATTGTTCTCTTAACACAGTCTGAAGTTATCTTTCAGACTACAGATAAGTAGATTATGAAGGAATTATCCCATATACCGTGGAACAGCAAACCTCCCAGGTCCAAGAAATTCTTACCTTATGTGCTCCATAATTATAGGATTCTTGAGACATCAATGTATTTATCTGGCACCTCTGTTAAGAGTTCAAGACTCTCTGCGAATAATGGTATTCTTTTTAGTCTTTGTAGCATCCCCAGGGGAGAGCAGAGGAGGTGGGGGAGGAAAGGAGGGAGGCTATTTTCCTTTCCAGAAAGAGGAAAATTTAGTCAAAAGATTTTATTTCTGATGAAAACATAAACTGCTCTGTCCTGATGGTGAATCCCTAGAGTTAGGCTGCAGTCAGCCCTAAACCATTCACCTGCTGTGTTGACCTGGTAATTTGGGAGTGCTCTGAAAGGCTTGGCTTCTTGCTTCTTTGTCTTCCACTTGGAAACACAAATGCTCTCAAAAAGGTCTCTTATAAGCTAGACTTGAGGCCAACAGACCTGATCAGCAGCAGCTTAATCAGGTTTTTAAATGCAGATTCCTGAGGCCCACCCCAAACCGACTGAATGAAAACCTCTGAGTGGTATGTGGTTGGGAAGTGGGGGTGGTTAGAATTCAAGCATTTGCAGGTTTTTTTTTTTTTTTTTAGATTTCCCAGTTGATTATTAAGCAAAGTAAAGATAAAAGCTGCTTTTGCTTCCAAAAACATAATTTTCTAACTAATTTGTCCCCACGACACACTGCATAATTCTTGTCATTATAAGGGTTACTATGTCAAGAGACTGTCCTGAATTTCTGGAGAAACTTTCTTGGCCAGAAGGTATTAACAGGATGGAGCTGGTATAAGGAGTTCCCTTAATTCAGAATGGGCCATATTGGGTAGGATTAGGAAGTAGGGCTAAGGTGGGAGAGTTCTGTATGCTGTAAGTGGAATTTTAAACACAGGGTCTGCAGGTATCTACAAGAGGTTCATGGATGGGAAAAAATTTGCAACTTTATTTTCACTAACTCTCTCTTAAAATTAGCATTTTTTTCTACTATGAATTTGGCAACAAACCAATTAGTGTTAGCAGTACCTATGACTGTCACCAATAGAAATCACAGATATTTCTGTTACCACATTTTAGTTGTTATGAATTGCTTATAATATCATTTACATTCATCACAACTTCAAATTACAGTTGTTTTTAGACTTGTCACTACCTCTTTTGAAAAATGTTAATAAGGAAACACAGTTATTACCCTATTGCACATTTAAAAAATATTTTGATAACTATAATTCAGTATAGTTGGTTGCCTTGGTAATCTTATAATTTTATTACATATACTTAGAAATATCATTATGAGATGTAATCTATAGGCTTTATCTAGCTCAGAATTAGTTTTTAATCATATATTATTTGACTTTATATAGGATTGCCAAAGAAGTTCATGGAATTTAAGGAAAATTAAGAATCTCTCTTCCAAAGGAATCCCAAATAACCAAGTGACTTTTGAGACAAGGGCATTTTGAGATTTTTGGTGGTTTAACTCTGTGTTTAATATAACCAGTAATACACTGGAGTTTTCCTAAGTACTATCTAAATCTCTCAGTCTAGGGACCAAGCCTTCTTCATCCTTATCCATTTAGCCAGCTTCACAATAACCAATCCTGTCCACCTATGGAATCAAACCCCTTGTGGCCCTGAGTAGTGATCTTGATATGATGTGACCCATAACTCTACTCTTGACTGGCTGGCAATTCTTTGGTTCTTTACATCCTGATCAGGAGTTCAATAAGTGCACTTTAGCCTCTGCAATACATGAAGTGTTCTGCTCCTTGTGGAAGGGAATGGAAGAGAACCATGAGGTACGTTTCCTACCAGGACAGTGGTCCTAATGCTCTGGTGCTTGAAGCCTTGTGATTAAGGGTTAAGTACATCAACACGAATGCGTGGGTTCAAATCTTTTCCTGCCACTTTGTAGTTGAGTGACTTTGGGCAAATGGCTCTTTGTTCTTCTGTTTCTTCATCTGAAAAGTGAAGATGACACATGGGTGCTCTTAGTATATAGTAGTTATGTGATAAATGTTAATTGTTATTAAATATACAGAATCTGGGGCCACAGCCTAACTCCTGACCCAGAGTCTCTGGGGGCTTCACCAAGTGCACTTTATCAAGGTCCATGGTGATTTTGATATGCTTTAGAGCAGGGTTTCCAACCTAGTATTCATTATTGTTAGCCTAAGAAACAATTTTAGACATTTTTCCCTAATTGGCCCCTGTGAAATTTTAGTAGCAGATACGAGCATTATATATCTGTTTGTGTATTTTGGCCATTGGAAGGATGAAAAAACAACTACACTATCTATGATTTTTGCACACCTTTCCACCAAGAACCAATTTTAGCCTTTTGCATTATGAACTCGTGCTTTAAAGCAGTGAGTTCTCAATTTTTGGTGATATGTTAGAATGAAATAAGGACATTAAAAAAAAATACCTATGCCTGGGATATACCCACAGAACCTCTGGGGTGGTCTTTTTAAAGATTCTCCAAGTGGGCTCAGAGTCCGTAGTACAGTGGTTATGGCGCAGGCCACATGCACTGAGGGTGGTGGGTTCGAACCTGGCCCTGGCGTACTAGACAATGACAACTATAACAACAACAACAAAAATAGCCAGGGGTTGTGGCCGGCACCTGTAGTCCCAGCTACTTGGGAGGCTGACACAAGAGAATTGCTTAAGCCCAAGAGTTTGAGGTTGCTGTGAGCTGTGATTCTAATATAATGGTTGGAAAATACTGCTTTAGCATTTGAGATCCTCTTACAGGAGATTAAAATCTGGTTGGCAAGCAGGACCTACAAACATGAACATAAACAATGCAGAAATGAATGGAACAGTGAGAGCTGTCGAGTTCAAAAAAAGAGAAACTAACACAGGGTGTTCTGATGAGGAGAGGCTTTGTGAGCTGGACACAGAATCTGAGCAGGATCTAGAAAAAAGAATGGGAAAGAAATTATTTCAAATGTGGAAACGACAGGGGCAAAGGTATGAAAAGGACAGAGGGTACTTGGGGGGTGTAATGGATTGAATGGTGGCCCTCAAAAGATATTTCCACCTGGAATCTGTGAAGTTTATTTAGAAAAAAAGTCTTCGCAGATGTAATCAAGTTAAAGATCTCAAAACGAGAGTATCTTGGATTAGAGAGGACCCTAAATCCAATGACAAATGTCCTTAGAAGAGAAGGAAGAAGGAGGTCATGGGAAGACAGGCAGAGACTGGAGTGCTGTGTCTATAAGCCAAGGAACACCAAGACTGTCAGCAGCCACCAGAAGCTGGAAAAGCAATGCAGGATTCTCTCCTGGATCCTTTGGAAGAACAGTTCCAAACTTCTGGCCTCTAGAACATTAAGAGAACAAACACCTGTTGTTTTATACCACCTAGTTTGTGGTCATTTGTTAAAGTAACCTTTGGATGCTAATACAGGGGACAATAAGGACACCACTCTAACAGAGTAAAGAAATTGTATTAAGAATAAAAAATAAAATTGGAACCATAGAATGGGTCCAAACAGAAAGCTGTTGTTTATGCAATGTATTGGTTAGGGTTCTCAGAGAAACAGGACTAATAGGATATATACTTAGATCTGTAAGAGATTTACCATAGGAATTGGTTCATGCAATTCTGGAGACTGAGAAGTCCCTTACTCTGCTGTCTATAAGCTGCAGAACCAGGAAAGCCAGTGGTGTAATGCAGTCCATGTCCAAAGGAACCAAGAACCTGAGGATTCAGTGGTGTAACTCTCAGACTGAGACTGAAGCCTTAAGGACCTGGAAAGCTCTGATGTTCAAGGGCAGGAAAAGATGAATGTCTTAGTTCCAGAAGAGAAAGCAACTTCACCTTTCCTCTACACCTTTGTTCTATCCAGGCTTTGGACAATTGCATGATACCCACACACGTTGGTGAGGGAGGATTTTCTTTACATAGTCTAGTGATTTAGATACTAATCTTTTTGGGAAACTCTTGGACTTAAGCGATTCTCTTGACTCACCCTTGCAGAAGACATGCCAAGAAATGTTTTACCAGCCATTTGGATCTCCCTCCCCCCATCAGTCACACTGAATCGTAAACTGAAGCACCATACCCAGTACCCTGAGAACACTTGGTATACTGAGAACAATTAGAGGTATGGGGATACACCTCTGAGTGCCACCCGATGAGAGTGGAAGATTAATCTATTGATAGTAATGCTGTATAACCTATAGAAACTAGGTAGAATTAAGGAAACCACCGACAGGTGGTTAACAAAAGGTATAACAGGTATAACAAAAGTAAGGAAGGCTTGGCGCCTGTCGTTCAGTGCTTAGGGCACCAGCTACATACATCAGGGCTGGCAGGTTCAAACCTGGCCCAGGCCTGCTAAACAACAATGACAACAGCAGCAACAACAACAACAAAAACAGCCGGGTGTTGTGGTGAGCACCTGTAGTTGTTGCTACTTGGGAGGCTGAGGCAAGAGAATCACTTAAGTCCAAGAGTTTGAGATTGCTGTGAGCTGTGATGCTACAGCACTCTACTAAAGGCGATGTAGTGAAACTCTATCTCAAAAAAAAAAAAAATTAAGTAAGGAATATAAGGAAAACCTGGAATAGTGAGACAGTTTCAGAAAGGAAAGAAATCAGTTCATGCAATGAAATTCACAGGAAGAAGAAGGCAGGCCTGGCACCTGATCTATATGGCCACACAGAAGAGGAATTTTTCAATAATGACTTTAAGGTTTGAGCTAAAGGAAATATGCGTATTAGATCTGGAATCAAAACATACATTAGTTTTTACTAATTTATTTTAAAAATTTGGTTTTTAGCAACTTTATTGAGGCTTATTTTATGTTTCATTCATCTATTTCAAGCGTACAATTCATTGATTTTTTTAAAAATAAAATTTAAAAAAGAA
The DNA here is from genome assembly GCF_000181295.1 of Otolemur garnettii. Classification (NCBI taxonomy): domain Eukaryota; kingdom Metazoa; phylum Chordata; class Mammalia; order Primates; family Galagidae; genus Otolemur; species Otolemur garnettii. The sequence continues at coordinate 3,159,451 of NW_003852526.1, read as the reverse complement.
TTTTTTTAAGAGACAGAATTTCACTTTATTGCCCTTGATAGAGTGCTGTGGCATCACAACAACCTTCAACTCCTGGGCTTACATCTGTTGCCTCAGCCTCCCAAGTAGCTGGCACTACAGGTGCCCGCCACAATGCCTGGCTATTTTTTTGTTGCAGTTTGGCGAGGGCTGAGTTTGAACCCACCGCCCTGGGTATATGGGGCCGGTGCCCTACTCACTGAGCCACAGGTGCTGCCCCAATTCATTGATTTTTAAAATAACTTTACTGAGTGGTACAACCATCACCATAAAGCAGTTTTATTACATTTTTGATTCTCAACTAGGATCTCTCATGATCATTTACAGTTAGTCCCAGCTAACTGTATCCCCCCACCTTCAGGCCACTACTGGTATACATTCTTTCTCTATAAATTTGCCTTAAAATTTTTTTATATGAATAGAATCATTCAGCATGTGGTCTCTTGTGTCTGGCTTATTTCACTTCACATAATATTATTGAGGTTTATCTACCATGTAGTATCTATCAGGGGTCTGCTCCTTTTATTGGTAAACACGATTACATTGTGTTCCTCAACCACATTTGTCTATCATTCACCAATTTTTAGACATTTGGGTTGTCTTCAGTATTTGCTGATCTAAACACTCTAGTGCAAGTTTCCATGTGGACATATGTCCTATGTCCTCATTTCTTTGGGTAGATACTGAAGGGTAGAATTGTTTTGTTGTTTTGTGGTTTTATGTTTAACTTTCTGAGAAACGGCAACACTATTTTCTAAAGTGGCTGCACAATTTATAGTCTCACCAGCAATGGATGAGTGTTCCCGTTTCTTCACAACCTCACCAACATTTTTTGTTCTGTCTTCTAACCTTTCTAGTGGATGTGAAATTGTATCTCATTGTGGTTTTCATTTGCATTAGCCTAATAAAGAAGGATATCGAGCGTCCTTTCACGTGTTTATTAGGTATTCAGGTATCTTCTTGGGTGAAACCTATGTTCATGTCTTTTGCACATGGTTTGATTGTTGTTTGTTTTCTTACTGAGTTGTATGAATTCTTTATATATTCTGAATATAATTCCTTTACTTTGATATGTATTTTGCAAACATTTTCCCCCAATCTGTTGTCTTTTTTATTTTTTATTTTTTTTTTTGCAGTTTTTGGCTGGGTTGGGTTTGAACCTGCCACCTCTGGCATATGGGGCCAGCGCCCTACTCCTTTGAGCCACAGGCACCACCCATCTTTTTTGTTTTTTAATGATGTATTTTAAAAGACTAATGTCTTGTGTTTTGACGAAGTCTGATTTATCTTTTACTTTCTTGTATGAACTACAATTTTGGTGTCATATCTAAGAAATTTTTGCCTAATTTAAGTTCTTGAAAATTTTATCCTATGTTTTATTCTAAAAGTTTTATTTTTAGCTCTTATTTTTATGTCTATGATCTATATTGAGTTAATTTTCATGTATGGTATCAGGTGAGGGTCTAAGTTAATCTTTTTCACATATGGATATCTGGTTGTCTCTCACTGCCCTTATTTTTTTATTTATTGGTTTTTTTGGGTTTTTTTTTTTTGAGACAGATACTCACTATGTCTCCCACAGTAGAGCGCTATGGCTTCACAGCTCACAGCAACCTCAAACTCCTGGGCTTAAGTGATTCTCTTGCCTCAGCCTCCCAAGTAGCTGGGCCTACAGGTGCCTGCCACAATGCCCAGCTATTTTTTGTTGTTGTAGTTGTCATCATTGTTGTTTGGCAGGCCGGGGCCGGGTTCAACCCACCAGCCCTGGTGTACATGGCTGGCTCCCTAATTGCTGAGCTATAGGCATGAGCTTCACTGCCCTTATTGAACAGAATCCTTTGGCCAGGTTCAACCCACCAGCCCTGGTGTACGTGGCTAGCTCCCTAATTGCTGAGCTATAGGCATGAGCCTCACTGCCCTTATTGAACAGAATCCTTTGGCCAGATTCAACCCACCAGCCCTGGTGTACGTGGCTGGCTCCCTAACTGCTGAGCTATAGGCGTGAGCCTCACTGCCCTTATTGAACAGAATCCCTTAGCCAGTGAATTGAGTAACATCTTTGCAAAAACTCAATTGAGTATAATGTAAGGATTTATTTATGGACTCTAAATTCTGTTCCAGATCTGTATGTCTATCCACATGCGAATCCCATGCTGTCTTGATAACTGCATCTTTATAGTAAACTTTTATTTATTTATTTATTTATTTTGAGACAGAGTCTCACTATGTCACCCTTGGTAGAGTGCCATGGTATCACATCTCATAGCAATCTCCCACTCTTGAGCTTAAGCGATTCTCTTGCCTCAGCCTCCCAATTTTCTGGGACTACAGGTACCCTCCACAACGCCCAGCTATTTGGTTTTTGTTGTTGTTGTTGTAGTTGTCATTGTTGTTTGGCCGTCCTGGGCTGGGTCGAACCTGCCAGCTTTGGTGTATGTGGCTGGTGCCCTAGCTACTGAGCTACAGGTGCCGAGCCTTTATTAAGATTTTAAATAGGGAAGTGAAAGTCCTTCAACTTTGTTATTTTTCAGAATTGTTTTGAAATAATGTGCTTTGCCTTTTGACATCAATGTTTGGATCTGTTTGTTAATATCTTCAACAAAGCATGCTGAAATTTGTGTGAAACCTATAGATGAATTTGGGGGAAATTTATCTAATATTTTAACATATAATTAAAACTTATATATTTTAATATATAAATTTAATAATATTGAGTCTTCCATTCCATGAAAATGGAATATCTTTTCATTTATTTAGATCTCCTTTAGTTTCTTCAAAGTTTTGTAATTTTCAGTATACAAGTCTAGCATTTCTTTTGTCAAATTTATTCTTTATTATGCTATTTTGAATAGCATTGAATTCTTACTTTCATTACTAAATCATATACTAATTTATTATCCCACCTATTGTGTAATAAATGCTTTTTAAATTAATGGATTGACTTGTGAATGAACAACAGGAAAATTTTTAGCTAAAGGAAAGGGAAAGAAACTTAAAAATAGTTCTTATAGCACAAGTTTGATATTTAACAATTTAACAATCGTGAAGGTCTCTGACGTGTAGTTTATGAGTTTATTATTTTAAATAAAGTTTATTATTTATGTTTAAAGTATACAATATGATGTTTTGAGATACATATGGATAATAATTGGTTATTATAATAATGCAAATTATATATGTTTTATATGCCATAATTTTTTGGTAGTAAGAGCAGCTAACATTTACTCATTTTGCAAAAATCCCTAATACGGTAAAATCTTATTAATGGTAATCCTCAAGCTGTACATTAGATCTCTAGACCTGTTAACCTCATATCTGTTCAATTGTACCCTATCACCTTCATCACTCCATCCTTCATCCATCCTGCCCCCGATAACCTCTATTTTAAACTCTATCTCAGTATATTTTTTACTTTTTTCTTTTTTTTAGATTTCACATATAAGTGAGATTATGCAGTATTTTTCATTCTGTGTTTCATTTAACTTAGTATAAGGTCCTCATATAATAGGGCTTATGATCCCTATGACCCCATGGTGTGGCTATAAGGTTAAAAAACAATAGAGAATATAAAATTCCTGACATAAATACAAATCTTAAATGCTCTCAGGTGGATATTCAAAAGGGAAGCATTTTGCTCAGGAGTGAACTTGATTTAGTGCTCACTGTTCCCTTGTCAATCTGGGGAATTGTGGGATTTTTAAGACCATCCCTCATGTATATTGAAGCTCACTTAACTACTTTTATTATGATGATTATTATTATTTCCTTCTCTTTCTCTCCTGCTGCACCTTTATCTGGGTCTTCTTTTCTACAGTCTCCACTTAAGTCAATTTGGATGATAATTGTTAACAATTGAATTGACTTCAAACTAAAATGTTTTGAGTATACTCTTGGTAGGGTTTAGTAAATGGATACATTTCTGTATTGTGTTTTTCTTTGTGTATTTCTCTGGACTTAACTGAACTGTTGCTCCTCAGCTAAGCCGCATCCTCTAATAGCAATGAGATGATGAGAAAGGTGATATGTTGTTCTCTATGGACCTCATGTCCTTTGATTCAAAACTCAAGTGAGGAAAACAGTGTTACTTATTGAGCCCCTATAAACTTTTTAAAAAAATCACACTCTTACCATCCTTGGGGTGCCTCCTGTGTGCCAGGTCCTATGTTAGTTGGGAGGCAATTCCCCAGAATCAAGTGTGCAGAATAAATCCTTTGCCATCCGGGGCTTTCCAGAGTAGAAGAAACATAGCCAGTGGCCTCTGAAGACATTGCTCGGCTCAGGATAAATAAGAGCCATGTGAAAAGTCTGCTGCTTCATTAAGTTCCCTCTCCGGGTTAGAGAATATTTGAAAAAGTTATCACCATCTGGCTGATGTTTCTGCTCAAAGGCACCTTTGAGTGGTGTACAAAATTAAGGAATCAAGTAACAGCCTATTTTTCCAGATTTCTTCTTTGAATTTAAGTACACTGGCCTAAGATCTTCCACCAATTAACTTTGTGACCTTGAGCAAGTTACTTCACCCTCCTGCACTGATGGGGCAGGCTAAGTAGTTTCTGAGAACTTTTTAAAGTCTATATCCTATTCCAACCCTCCTTAAGTTCTTAGACTGTGCGTTGGTGGGTGGAAGAGGGAGAGGTGACAAGGAAGGAGGAAATCTTTTCAGATGGATTAATGTTTTCAGGATATGGAACATCTAAGTATATAACCGACTTAAGAAATAATTTATTGGTGAGTGTGAGATAAAAACTGGATAGTCATGGCTCTACCCCTTTCCTTCTCTTTTACTCTTAAGAATAAATTGCTATGATTGTGAATTCTGGCCATTTTTTACAAACTCACAAAATGAATTTCCACGTTGGGGGGTTTATGGTTGTCTGTTTCTGCATATGGCTTGGCTTGGTGGATAACTGTCTAAATTAAGGAGGTTCAGCAACAGGAGCCCATTGTTGCTCCTCAGCTAAGCCGCATCCTCTAATAGCAATGAGATGATGAGAAAGGTGATATGTTGTTCTCTATGGACCTCATGTCCTTTGATTCAAAACTCAAGTGAGGAAAACAGTGTTACTTATCAAGCCCCTATAAACTTTTTTTTTAGGCAGAGTTTCAATCTGTCGCCCTGGGTAGAGTGCTGTAGCATTATAGCTCACAGCAACCTCCAATTCTTGGGGTCAAGTGATCCTCTTGCCTTAGCCTCCCAAGTAGCTGGGACTATAGGCACCCACCACATTGCCTGGCTGGCTTTTCTATTTTTAGTAGAGATGAGGTCTCACTCTTGCTCAGGCTGGTCTCCAACTCCTGAGCTCAGGCAATCCACCCACCTTAGCCTCCCAAAGTGCTAGGATTAAAGGTGTGAGCCACCGCACCCAGCCTGAGGCTCCATAAAAATCTTAACACTAATTGTCTTCTGTGCTTTACAGAAGAAAACAGCAGAGAGGTGGCCTAAAGTTACTCTGGAAATAGTTTAGAGAGCCTCCAGAGGTGGAGATCACCAAGTCCATACCTCTGGAAAAGAAAGTCGTTAGAGAAGCTGAGAAAATGTGAACTAAGTGACTGCTTTGTTTTATACTTTTCAGTTAGTGGCTCCCCTCTTGGTACACAACTGGAGTATTTCTATTAACAGAACCAATCACCACTGTCAGGATATAGTGGATCATGTACTTTCCACTGTTAACCCAAACATCCGAACAGTGCATTTGGAGTTTATCCTCAATTTATTTTTTTTAAACTTTATTCAAATTAATATGAGGCTACAAAATTTAGGTTACATCGTTCTCACTTCCCGGGTAATGTTCCATTTGTAGAAGAGCCCCTCACCCAGGGGGCGCGTTATACACCCTCACAATGTGCACATTAGGTGAGGTCCCACCTCCTGCCCTCCTCTCCTCAATTTAATTTGTAACTCCTATATTCTGACTCAGAGACATACATTATATTCAATAAGAGAAGAAAACTTTATATTTTATAGTTCCAGAAGCCTTTTACTCCCATATTTAAAACAAAAATTAGAGATGAAAATTCTATTTCCTAATTAGTGAGTGTCCTGAAATTATTGTTTCAAACTATATTTACAGGAAGGTATTATTACTTCTTCCTTGGTACGTTTGTTTGGATGAATCTCAGATGTGTACTTCTGGCTCTAGACATACCTTTCTAAAACTGGCTGCTGGATTTCTCTAAATTAACAGCCCAGATTCGCCCAGACTTTTTATTTTTTTTTGAGACAGAGTTTCACTCTGTGCCCTAGCTAGAGTACCCTGGCATCATAGCTCACATTCTTGGGCCCAAGTTTGCACTCTTGGGCTCAAGCAATCCCCTTGCCTCAGCTTCCTGAGTAGCTAGGACTACAGGTGCCCACCATGAGGCCAAGCTAATTTTTTCTATTTTTAGTGGAGACAAGGTCTCACTTTTTTTGCTTAGTCTAGTCTTGAACTGAGCTGAGGCAATCTACCTGCCTTGGCCTTCCAGAGTGCTAGGATTATAGGTGTGAGCCACTGTGCCTGGCCCACCTTGAATTCATCAGACCTAATTCTATCTACAAAATCTCCCCCTGCTGCTGTAATTTATTAATGCAAAGACTACATCAATCCAATGAGTTGCTAGGATTCATTTCTGAGACCCTCCTCTACTTTTCCTCCATCTGGTACACAGCCCTGCGATACTCTCCCAAAGTCTTCCACCCAAATCCTTTCTCCATGCTCATTGGAAAGACTTTGTATCATTGTCTCACTTTAGCTGTAATGATAATCTCCTGTCCACTGCCCCCAGGCCATCCTAAACATTATGACAAGATTTCCAGAGTCATCTTGCTAAAAAAGAATTTGATCATGTCACTCCAGTAAGCATGTTTAGTCTCCTTGATACCCACAGGATGAAGTTTACACTTGGCTAGATAGGACCTTTAAAGAGGACTCATTCTGATTACTGTTTGTCTCTTTAGTCATATTTTATTCTATCCTTCCTCCCCTGTGAATCCTACACTCGGTTTAGCCAGGGTTGTTTGCTTTAAGTGATGACTACACATCCTTCTCCATCTCTGCCCTTTTAGTCTTATAGTTTCTACTGCCAAGTTTATCATTCCTCCATCACCACCGTAATCATTATAAAATGCCAACTCTTTCAGCAGCCTTCCTTCCTACTCAAAATCTGGAACCATAGCAGGTACTATTAGCACTCTGCTCTTTCTTCCTGGGCATGTTGTGTCCATGCATGTGGTTGGGCTTCTAGCTCTGAGCAGTTGCCTGAGGACCATCCCTGTTGTGTCTGGTACCAAGGCAGGTCATGAGTCTTCATTCCTCAGGAGTAGCCCTCAATCAATGAGTGAAGCAAGTTGGAAGATTAAAAACCAAGGTGTCCTCACACCTCAATTAGGCTAACTAAGGCATCTTCTGTCCTATCCCCCAGAACTTCCTGGCAGGACTGAGCCCCCAGTTACTCACAGGGATTTGTTCAAGAATAGGCCTTTTATTATTGGCTACTTTGCTTGCTCATCTAACTTTCCAATTCCCCTTTTGTTGCTGTCTGTGATCACCTCTGAGATAAACTACTCGGGAACATGTTCTTGCCTCGTGGTCAGCTTCTGGTGGAACCCAAGACAATATACCGTGTCTGTCCTCTCCTAGCAGGCTGTTTAGACTTGTCCTGCTATAACTCGCTTAGCATGGGAAATATTCATTTGAGAAAAATCCCTAAGGTCAGGAACAGCATCTTCCTCGGCATGTTCCTTTCAACACCCTGCACAATCTCTGACTTGTTGGTGGCCAACAAGTAAAGGTTAAATGAAAGTGTTTTAATAAAGAGGAAAACCTGTATTACAGTAAATGTAAGAAAAAGTTAAAACTTATAATTATGTATAGGAACTGCGTAGCAGAGCCATGACCGCATCACACCTTAGAAGTCCTGCCCTAATGACTAGAACAAATTATATGTAGCCTTCATTCTCTACTTTTCAAGTTACCTGGTATTGAGAATCATATTTCCATTTTCCTGTCCTGTTTCACCCCTTGGCCTCTAAGCTTACTGAAGATAAGCCTTTGATTTATGCTTTTTTATAATACTAGCCCCTCATCTGATGTCTTGCACACAGTCTATGCTCAACTCTAAAAATATTTTTTAATAAAACCAAGAATTATAAAGCACCTGAGAGTGCTTTAAAATGGTTTATTTTTTTAAAACATGGTTTATTTAATAATCATTTTTATGTCCACTATAGAAAGATGAACCAGCAGAATTTTACCATATTGCTTATACAAATTTTAAGTTGAGAGCATCCAAATTAATGGGATTTTACCATACTTATGAAATTACTTGAACACTTATTGAAATCAGGATCTTGTGGCGAGAACATGTGGTGCAAATTAACAGTTCTAAATATCATAATTGTGTGGTCTTCATCCTTTAGCTTTCTTTGTTTTGCCATCATCTCTACTGTGGCATTTATTCACATTTAACTCTTTCTTTTCACCCCGAAGAGACACAGATCTTGTAACTCACTGCGAAGCCAGAAAATCTAATTCAATAACCTGTGTATGTTTGCTAAGCTGCAATAGACATAACCCTTTAAAAGTTAGCTTAAAGGGAGCAAAATAACACAAAACAGTGGGAGGAAACAAATTAGTGATAAATGGACTGGACCCGTTCCTATCATTCTTTTGAAGCCTACTCTTTCTGCATGATTTTACAATGGAGATTAAAGTTAAGATTGTACATATGCGTAGAGCTAGAAGGCTTGTGGATGTAATTGTGGTTCAGATCCAGTTACTCTGCTAAAAGGCAGATACAATGCAAATGTATCTACATCCATGTGCACATTTGGTAGTAAAATTCACAGAAAGCAAGCAGGCGGGAGGGGGCAGGAGGGAAGGGGTAAATTCATACCTAACGGGCACAATGCACACTCTCTGACTGAGGGGCGCAGTTATAACTTTACTCAAACTATGTAAAAGCAACTCATGTAGCCAAAACATGTGTACCCCATAATATTCTGAAATTTTTTTTTTTTTTAGAGACAGAGTCTCACTTTGTCACCCTTGGTAGAGTGCTGTCGCATCACAGCTCACAGCAACCTCCAGCTCTTGGGCTTAGGTGATCCTCTTGCCTCACCCTCCCGAGTAGCTGGGACTACAGGTACCCACCACAATGCCCAGCTATTTTTTTGTTGCAGTTTTGGCCGGGGCCAGGTTTGAACCCTTCACCCTTGGTATATGGGGCTGGTGCCCTATTCGCTGAGCCACAGGTGCTGCCCAAGATTCTGAAATTTTAAAAATATGTAAAGGAAAAACGTTCTGCATGAAACTATACTCATAGGATTACAATTCTGCCATTCTTTTTAATGTAAAATTAATTTTAGGTTAAATAATCTTGAACCCTGCAAGATTTTAAAAGTATTAAAAAACAGTAGAACACATAATTGGTTAAGGAGTAGCAACTGCTTTGAATTATGTTCTTGTTTGGAAAATATCAGACATACCAATAGTGTGCCTAGGCAGAAGAAATTTGTCAACAGGGAGAGATCTGTAATCCAGATCTTATATTGTTACCCTCAAGGCTGGGTACATAATTTGCCACCTGTTATAAAACAAAAACTCAGAGCTCTCTGTTCAAAATGTGCTAAGAATTTGTAAGCACAGTAGAGCATTAAGACAAGTGGGAGGTTGGACAGGGGGCTGTGTGACTGCCTAGGTTGTATGCCCGTGAAACCAGTTCTGTTTATCTGCCGCTTATTGAGATTCTTTTCCACAAGATTTTGTTCTCAGTGGTTCTTGATTAAATGATGTGTCCTGAGGCACACATTAGCAATCTAAGTTATGATTGAATCTGTAGAGGCGCTATGTAAACAGAATTTTGTTATTTCATAATGTCCTAGAACGCCAATCTATCCCTACCACAATGGGAAACATCACAGGGTTTGGGGGTGGCTCTTACTAGAACATCCATAATTAATCCTAGAAGTATAGTGGACCCTTGAACAGTAAGAGTTTGAACTGTGTAGTTCTGCTGATATTTGGATTTTTTTCCAATCAAACTCAAACTGAAAATATAGGATTTGCAGGATGCAAAATACTTCTTTAAGGAGGGCAGACTTTTCCTCTATTCCTATGTGCCTGCTTCCAGTGGGCTGTGAGACTTGAGTATGTGTGGATTTTGGAATATTCCAGGAACCTGAAACAAATCCCCTGTGAATATAGAGGGCTGATGGTAATTCCTGCATTTCTTCCCACTTGGCTGTCAGTTATCAAAAGCCAAGACCCTAATCTTGAAATCCTGAGGTTTTCTGCAATCGTCTACCCCCACAGTATTTGGGAACGAGGGAGAAGTGGCACATGCACCCACGCGATCATTTCACTATAGCTGTTCCCTCAAATCCCTCCCTGGTCTCTCTCCCTTGCTGGAACAGAGTCTTTGTACCCCTTTTATTTCAGGGACACCCTCCAGATAGGTCTGAGCAGTCTCCTCTATGCCTTTCTCCTTCGCCCTATCTGACCCCTCTGGGCAATAGAGAAATGAGAAAATCTTAATGGGCTAGAGCACTTGGTCTTTACTCCTGGCTGCCCCAAACTCCCTTCCTCCTTATCTTGGAGGCCCAGCCGTATCCTTGAGTTTATCCTCCACTTGCTTGACTTTATTCTCCACAGGAAGAAAGTAAGGGGGTAAAACCACTTAGGTTCTCTCTTGAAATCAGAATAAAGATGTAGTGGGTATGCAGCCCACCTCTGCCATACATTCAGTTTTGCATTGCTGAGACAGGTGAGTTTAATGTATTTATTAAGTCACAAATAATCAGTGAGCAGCATTTATTAGTAATTCTGAAAAATTCCCGTAGTTCTATAGAAGTGTTTCCAAATGTGATTAGAATTCTTTGTTCACTGACATCATATTTCTTCCACATCTGAAAAACACATATGCTGTGTGAATTAATTTTATTGTATTTTTCTAATTAATAGTCTTACAAAAGCGTTGGCTGTTGTGCTTATCTATGAGATCCTATGACAAACCAGCACATTCGACTGAATTTTAAAGCAAGTTATGACACTGAGCAAAGCAAGCTTGCAAACACATTGTGATTCCTTTTATCAAAAGCAGTTATGAAAAAATGTTATGAAAAAGACATTGTTTGGGCAACTTAAATTTTAATGTGTATTAAACAGAAATAATTCTATCTTATTACTTACTTCGGTCAGAAAATGACAGATGTCAGAGGGAATTTTTTAAATGAGGACTTTAATAAGGAAATGGCATTACTTCTAATACTATTACTGTTGTAAATATATGGCTGGTTTTTAATTTGGCTAGAATAAGCTAATTTAGCTAGAATTTAGCAATAGATTTTTTCCATTGAGTTAGGTTTTCAGAGAACCAAAGCTATTATTTGACATTTCTACTTGGAAATTGGTAAGATATATTGAATATGTACACGCATTAGATATGCTGGGGGGTCACTCATCAAAATTACCTGTTTTATAGGTACACAATTTTCAAACACAATTTCAGAATTAAAATTAGCTGAATAATAATACTGACCTACTTCATAGGACTTGTGGATTTTACTTAATATATTTAAACACAAATATATCTTTATACTTCATTGAACTATAATTGACATACAATAAACTATGCATATTTAAAATGTGCAATTTGATACGTTTTGACATATCCATGCACCCTCGAAAGCATCATCATCAAGGTAGTAAATGTGTCCATCATCCTCAAAAGTTTCCTTGTACCTCTTTGCAATCTTTCCCCTTCTTCCTCTTCTCCGGCTCCCCTTCCTGCCATCCCTAGGCAACCACTGCTTTCTGTCTCTCTGTTAACTCTTTTTTTTTTTTTTTTTTGAGACAGAGTCTCACTATGTTGCTCTCAGTAGAGTACCATGGCATCGCAGCTGACAGCAAACTCAAACTCTTGGGCTTCAGTGATTCTCTTACCTCAGCCTCCCAAGTAGCTGGGACTACAGGCATCTGCCACAACGCCTGGCTATTTTTAGAGTCGGTGGTCTCAGTCTGGCTCAGGCTGATCTCAAACCTGTGAGCTCAGGCAATCCACCTGCCTAGGCCTCCCAGAGTGCTGGGATTACGGGCAGGAACTACTGCCCCAGGCCTATAACATTTTCTTATCTTTTGGGGTATGGCTTCTTTTACTCACCATAGTTATATTGAGAGTCTACTTGTTTTTGCATGCTCTTTTCAATAGTTTTATTCATTTTTATTGCTGAATAGTGTTCCATTGTTTTATTTTCTGTGCACATATATATATATATATTTTTTTTTTCTTTTTTTTTGCAGTTTCTTGGCTGGGACTGGGTTTGAACCCACTGCCCTCAGCATATGGGGCCAGCGCCCTACACCTTGAGCCACAGGCGCTGCCTTTTTTTTTTTTTTTTTTTTTTGAGACATTTTCACTTTGTCTTCCTGGGTAGAGTGCCATGAAGTCATCATAGCTCACAGCAACCTCAAACACTTGGGCATGAGCCATCCTCTTGCCTCAGCCTCCCAAATAGCTGGGACTACAGGCCCTGCCACAACACCCAGCTATTTACTTTTTAGAGACAGGGTCTTGCACTTGCTCAGGCTGGTCTTGAACTCCTGAGCTCAGGCAGTCTACCTGCCTCCGCCTCCCAGAGAGTTAGGATTACAGGCGTGAACCATCACATCCCGCAAATGTTGGTTTCTTTATTCTTCTCTTCTTTAAGCTAAACTCCATTTTCAACTGTGCCTCCAGGGAGACTTCATGGGGTCACGGAAGTTTTTGTTGTCAGCACAACAAATCCAAATCTCAGCCATATCTCTGTGATTCTGTTAACGCGGCTTTTATGAGTTTCTTCTCAGGGCTGCAGTTTCCTTATCTGAAAATTGAACACAGGATTGTTGTAAGGATTAAATAGTAAAGCACATTGAACAAAACTAGACACACGGTAAATGCTGTATGGTTGGCAGTTCTTATTATTACCATTACTAATTCCATATGACATGTTTCGTAGCACTTCTAGCTCAAAATAACGATCCTTGTTATTAGTAGTCCCAGTATTGTCTGACCACACAGGATAGAGTAAGGCAGTGGTTTCTAAAGTATTATAAAATCCCAGGACCAGCAATGTTAGCAATGACCTGGGAACTTGTTAGAAATGCATAGTCTCAGGCCCCACCCCCAACCTGCTGAATCGGAAACTCTGGGGGTGGGGCGGTGACCTGTGGCTTAACAAGCCTTCCAGGTGATTCTGATACAGCTAAAATTTAAGAATAAGTGCAGTTGGGTAATTGCCAGGCTGGGGCAGGAATTAACGCAGGCTCAGTTCACATCGACTTTCTTGTTATCGAAAGCACACTGTTGACTAATTGAGCTTAATATCAACCAAAACCCCTAAGTCTTTTTCACACATGTTGCTGCTAATCCCCGTATTCCCCATCTAGCACTTGTACCGGATTCTTTTTGGACTGAAGTATAAGTCTTTACATTTATCCCTATTAAACTTAATCTTGTTAGATTCGGCCCATCGCTTCAGTCATGTTTGGGGAAATTTTAGTTCAGCTGGAATGAACCATGACAAAAAAGCAGGGCCTAGAGACCAAGGAGGAATGTTGCAAGGACAACATCCCTTTATAAATTGGCTGAGTCCTGAACGATGAGATGCTGGCTATGGTGGGCTTCTAAATAAACACTTGAGACCCTAGGGGGATGTGGTAATTTGATTTCAGTTTAATTCAGCTAACATTTATTTGGCACCTACCAAATTCCTGGCTGTGAACAAGGTACCAGAGAGGTGCTAAATAGCCCACTCTTTAATGTCAGTGATAAGTAGATATGAAGGGATTTTTGTTTTAGTTTTAGCAGGCACATGAAGCCCAGTACATTAATACTTACAAGTCCCTTAAGAATAGAATTAATACCTTTTTAGTGCCAGATCCTTTGCCATATGCTTTGTTGACATTTTCATATTTAATTTTCAAACCAATCCAACGATATAGGAATGATTACCTTATTTGAAGTTGAGGAAACTTAGAATAAGAGGTTAATAGAATGAACCATGACAAAAATGGTTAAAATGTCCTCAAGGTCACATAGCAGCTTAGCTAGGGGAAATCCCAGATCTGTAAGTGTTTAAAGAACATGCTGTATATAGACTTTTTCCTCTGTGATCAAGAAAATTAAGATCATTAAATATCTCACCTAACCCCCAAAAGAAGAGCCCACATCACAAAGTCCCCCAAAGCTGTAGATGCTGGAGAGGTGTGGAGAAAAGGGAACACTTTTACACTGTTGGTGAGATCTCAAACTAATACAGACTCTTTGGAAAGAAGTATGGAGAATCCTCAAAGAACTTAACTTAGACCTTCCATTTGATCCTGAATCCCATTACTAGGTGTCTACTCAGAGGAAAAAAAATCATTTTACCATAAGAACACTTGCACTAGAATGTTTATGGCACCTCAGTTCAAAGCACTAAGATGTCGAATGAACCCAAGTGCCTATCTACACATGAATGGATTAATAAACTGTGGTATATGTATACTATGGAATACTATTCAGCCATAAAAAAGATGGAGACTTTACATCTTTTAACCCGGATGGAGTTGGAGAAGGTGCCACTTAGTAAAGTATCACAAGAATGGAAAAGCAAGTATCCAATGTACTCAATACTAATACAAAACAAGTAGATGAACAAAATACACACACACAAGACAAAGACACAATTGAACTCAAGGAGGGGAGGGGGAAGGAGAAGGCGGAGGAGAGGATAGAGGGTGCTAGTGTGCTGTCATCTAACAGGCACAATGTAGGGGCACATGGCACACTTCCTAGGTGAGGGGCACAACTAGAACTTGGACTCTACCAAACAAATGCAAACAACATAGCCTAATCATCTGTGCCCTCATATTAATCTGAAATTTAAAAATAAATACATAAATAAAAATGTTTGAAAGTAATTTTCCATAATTCTTTAAAGTTTATGGTCAATAACTTTCATTTATCAAGTTCCTAATAGTATTAATTTACGCTGAACATTTGAAAAAGTTTGAAATGGGAATTTGACTTTTTCCAGTATGACTTTTTTTGTTGTGATAATAATGAATAAAAATAATCAGTAGCAAAAATAAAAGATTGTTAAACATCAAAACCACCAGTGGCTTACAGTCCACCCATAGACTACTGATGCTGTTGAGCTGTTTTATACTGGGTAAGTTTATAATACTAAAAACATTAAAATAGCAATAGTGATCCAAACCTATATCTACTAAAGAGTACATCTAGCTAGGCTCACCATCCTAATTTTTTTTTTTTTTGAGACAGAGCCTCAAGCTATCCCCCTGGGTAGAGTGCCGTGGCATTACAGCTCACAGCAACCTCCAACTCCTGGGCTCAAGCGAGTCTCCTGCCTCCACCTCCCAAGTAGCTGGGACCACAGGCGCCCGCCACAACGCCCGGCTGTTTTTTGGTTGCAGCCGTCATTATTGTTTGGCGGGTCCGGGCTGGGAATTTGAACCTGCCACCTTAGGTATACGTGGCTGGCGCCTTAGCTGGTTGAGCTATAGGCGCTGAGCCCTAATTTTTTTTTTTTTAAGAACCTTACATTTGGTTTTACTTTTATTCACCTCATTTGCTGGATTGGCCACATATATTAGCTACATATTATTATCTATCACAATATTAATATTGTAACTAGAAGTCGTTACCTCTGGCAACTGAATCTTTGCAAAGTATGTAATTTTTTCCTCTAAAGGGTGAAACTAGTCAATTCTATCCTATTAGGTAATATCTACTATATTTTACTCATATAAAATATGCATTTTAATAAACTAATTTATAGTGTAATGGAAAACAAAATGGACTTTGAGTCTGAAGATAAAAATTTCTTTCCACTTACTAGTTTTATCACCCTGGGCAAAAAACTTAACCTATAAAAAAACCTCAGTTTTTAGATCTCTAAAATGTAATGATAATGTTTTTGGAGTTATGAGAATTACCTGAGACAATATCTATGGAAAAGCTCTGCAGTCAGTTAATATTTTACAAATACAGACATTATTTAAAAAAAAACTTATCTGTTTTACAAGTTGCTGAAATGTGAACCACTTTGCACACTTCTGCCACTTATACATCTATCCAATTCATAGAGCAGAATTCAAAATTTTTGAGCTTCTCTGACAATGTTTTCATTCTTTCATAGTTTGTTTTTAGCAGAAGAGTTTCCCGGAGAGTTACATATGAACAATGTGATAGAATTGATATTAAAATTCTACATTTTGTTTGTTAACTTCCATTTCAAAGATAAAGTCTCTTTACTAAGCACTAACATTGTCAACACTACTAACATCATCATTATAGAAAGACTCCTGCTAGGTGCCTGAATGCCTGAAGCCATGTGCTGTGGCTCTATAATGTGAGTTAAGCTGAAAACAAGCTTAGTTCTTTTTAGTTATTATTATTATTATTTTTCAAACAGTCTCACTCTGATGCCTTGGGTAGATTGCCATGGTGTTAGCATAGCTCATACCATCTTCAAACTCTTGAGTTCAAGAGGTCCTCTGGTCTCAGCCTCCCAAGTAGCTGGGACTACAGATGCCCAGCACAACACCCAGTAATTTTTCTATTTTTAGAAGAGATGGGATCTTGTTCTTGCTCAGGCTCGTGTCTTGAACTCTTAAGCTCAAGCAATCCATCTGCCTTGGCCTCCCACAGTGTTAGGTTTACAGGTGTGAATCTCTGTGCCTGGCCAACAAGCCAAATTCTTTAGAGTTTGTAATGTAATATAAGCAGACTTTATATGAATTGAGGGAAAGATATATTTGTGTTTTATCATTCATATGAGTATGTTTTTGAATATTGATTTCATAGTGTTATCAAGCACATTAGATACTTTTTCCAGTCTTGAGATACTTTACTAAGAAGAATATATTCCAACTTCATCCAGGTAAACATAAAAGATGTAAAATCTCCATCTTTATTATGGCTGAATTGTATTCCACAGTATACATATTTTCCAATTTGTTAATCCATTCATGGGTTGATGGGCATTTGGGCTGCTTAAAAATAAGTAAGTGAGGAGATAGTTAATCAGTTGGATTTAAGCATTTCACATTGTATACAAATCATCACATTGTACCCCATAAATGTATACAGTTATAATTTTAATTAAAAATTAAATTAAAAAAGTAAACACCCTGAATTCTGATAAAATAAAATTACACAATGCTCAAAAACAAAAAAGGGAAAAATATATACACTTAAATACCTAGAATCCTTGAATCTATCTCTTTTAGTTGTATGACCCTAAGCAAATGACAATCTCTTAAACTTCAATGTTCTCATTTTAAAAATTGGGGTTACATTGTAGTCTCTAGCTGATAGAGATGTTGAGCAAACTAAATGCCATATCATGGGTGGAGTGATTAGTACAATATAGTACTTCATACAAAGTCAATATTAGCTATTATTAGAGCTAAGTACTCTATACTCTACTCCTAAACCTCTTGTCTTTTCCTTCTGATCCTCATACCCTATAAAGAATGAGTGTCCTCTGATCACACTGAATATGTGTAGCCTAGAAGTCATTCTTAGTCACCTGCACTGCTTCATTAATCCATGGAATCACAGAGTGGTAGAACAGGAATCTCAGCCTTTGGAAGCCATTTAGATAGATGACCTTAATTTGCAAATGAGGGAAGTAAGGCCCACAAAGGTTAAGTATCCTACTCAAAGCTACAGAGCTAGTTAGTGACAAGGCTGGACTAAAATGTGGGCTCCACACTCAAAGTATGTCACTCTCCCACTTCAACCTTGTCTCCCCAGACACCCTGGCCACTTTAATCTCTTCTTATCTTTGCCTTGCCAGTAGACTGTGCTGATCTGTACTGCTGCCAATTTAGGCTATCCAGTTTCAGCTAAGTCTTCATGGTTAATATGGTTATTCATCTCCTCTTTTTTTTTTTCCCCTTAGCATGTAAGTTCCCCAATTTATTTACTGGGGGAAAAGAGTCCCACAAGTCCTGTGTTCATTTATTTTCCAATTTAGACCTTACTTGTATAAAAAAAAGACAAAAACCAAAACCAAAACACACACACACAAAAACTAACAACAAAACAACTCAATACATGATTTCCTGGTTGGCTAGGGAGGGAGATGTGGCTCCACATGTCCAAAGGCTCAGCTGAGACCTTTACTCCCATCCCCTCCAAAGTGATCTCTGAGGGAGTTCCACTGAACTCTCAGGACATCTCTTACCAACACAGTTTAAAAGTTACTACCTAACATAACAATGGTTATTCATGGGGACTCTCCACAGTCCAGAGAAGCTCAGACCACTTCCATATTTAAAAAATACAGAAATGCCAACGAGGATTACACAAATTCTGTTAAGCTTTCACTTAACAGATTAACATTTTAAATTCAAATACAAAATTGCTGACAGCATGTGGCCTCATCTTGATGGTAACATCAAAAGTTTAACTCTGGGGCATTTCCGTTCCCACCCCCACTTTCCCACTTTTCCCACCCCCAACTTTCCTCAGTCTTCCAGTTCTAACTCAACTCTTCCCTGTGTTACATTCCCCACTAGGTACTTGGGCCACAAAGATGAAAACGACATAATCTTTGCCTTTCAAGTGAGTAGCAGGTTAATAAAAGGTGATAGCTCCATAGATTGTCCAGATGAAACTGTGCCTTCTGGTATTCAGTCCCTGACCTGTGACTTGTGTTAATAGCAGTAAAGTGACAGAGGGTAAATCAGTTCAGGGGTTACCAGTTTCTGATACCCTCCTTTTGGAATTCTGTGTATGTTGTTGGGCTACTTTGGTGGAGGGACTATCAGGAAAGCCCATGTGGAAAGAGCTTGTGAAGAGAAAGAAACCTACCTTTCCCAAATCTCAGTTTGAGCCCAAGCCTCCAGCTATCTCAGCCAAGCTCCCAAACATGTGAGTGAACTGTCCTGGGAGCTCCAGCCTAGATGGGCCCCACAATTGACTGTAGCCCTAGCCCATTCTCTATGGAGCAGAAGAACCACACAGCTGATCCCAGTCAACCCACAAAATTCAGAGATAATAACTTAGTTATTGTTTAAGCTACTATGTTTTGGAATGGTTTGTTATAGATGGGTAAAAAAATTATGGTGATGCTATGTGCTAAGTGGTATTATTGAGGTATGTACAAACTGAAGTGGTAGCACTGAGAAAGCGTCAATTGTACAGTATTTGGCTAAGGACTAGGAGTACACCACAATTCACAGAGGAACTGGCATTATGAACTGAATCTTTGAGAAAATAGTAAAATTTTGTTAGGCAAATAAAGTTGCATATATAAGGAAGCCTGAAAGAAAATATTTGCATGGAGAACAGTCTTCAGAGCAGGTTTGGAACACTACATAGATATATTAGACCTAATTTATAAAGATCTTTTCTTGTCAGGCTGATATTATCCTGCAGATAATGGAAGGCCAATGATGGCTCTTAGGCATTGCTATGAAATGATATGTAAACGTAACCATACATGAATCATATCTATTATCTCAGGCCTCCTACTCCTTGGGCATTTAATACCATTGATATTTCTTCTTTGCCCTTTTCTCTTCTTCTTTTGTTACTTCATGCAGATATTCCTGCTGCCAGTCTAAGAGATGCTTCCTTTTTGGTTTCATTGGCTCCACTCACCTTTCTGTTGGTATTTCCCATGTTTCTGTCTATGGTTCTCTAATTGTCTTTCCCAATATTTCCTTTGGGCTACAATTGAGACTTCTTAGCAGAAGATTCCAAATCTCTGTCTAGAGATAGGAATGCCATGTTATATGTTTCTAAATGCCATGTTATCTCAGACAAGTCTAAAACCTAATTAAATCTCTTTTCTCCTCCACTTCCCCCTAGAAATCCAGCCCCTTCTTTTTATCTCCCCCATGTCTGTAATTTCTTTCTAGTACCTAGGCTTACAATATCAGAATCACATCTTCAGTTCCCAGCTTTCTCACGTATCTAATCTATCAGTCAAGTTCAATTGTTCTTCCTTTACACTTTCACATTTTTCTGTTTCATTGCTCTCTTCTTTAGAATTTCCTTAAAATCTATACTGATCTTGCCAGTCTCCTGCTGAGTTGTTTTAAGGCTATTGGCTCGGTAGCTGAAAAACTGGTCCCTCCATAATCTGGTCTATATCTACCTTATTTTTCAAAACTCTACTTCCTAAGCTCACTGCTTCACAGTGTAGCTGGGAAAGGGCCTTGATGTCAAATTGAATGTAGGAGCCCCAACCCTGTGCTGTATGTTCTTGAGGATGAAGTCCTTGGTAGGAAAGAGAGAAGAAACAAGAGGAAACATGTTTGTTTTTACTTAGAGGATTAGAGTAAGCTAACCAAGGAATAGAAGACAGATGTCCCAGTATTGAGGATCAAGTGCTTTTTCATGGGTTGGCTAGGAAGAATCATTTGGGAACCCTGCCAGAAGCAAAGAAGCTCAGGCCTTACTGCTTATAGCTGTGAATCTCAAACTCCACTACATATTATAATCACTGGACAAGCTTTAGAAAAATCCTGGTGCTTGGCTCTCACCACCTGTAATTCTGACTTAATTGAGTTTGGCTGTAACCTGGGAATCAGAATTTTTAAATCTCCCCGAGTGATTGTAATGTGCAGCCAAGTTGAGCACGCTACCCTAGAGATGCTGTCTCATTCTGTCTAGGGTGGAGACAATGAATTAAGATCCCTGTGTGGTTCTGGGATCCACACTGCCACAGAAAGGAGCATTTGTTTCCCTAGTTATTTCTGGAAAAGGATTCAATTAAGTGCCTAAGGCAGGCATGAGATGGAGCATTAGGCCACCAGCAGGTTTTTGTAGATAGGGTAACAGACTGACTTCAGAGTTAAGCCAGTGGGTATGCCTACCTTATCCTCACACCCTCCTCTCACCATAACAATATCCCACACTCTTTTTCAGTTCTCTCCTCCAGAAACAAAATTGACTTATTCTGCTATTCCCAAACTGGTTTAGTTTCATGTCCTCTATGCTTGTTCACTTTCATTGCCTCTTTCTTCTCTATATCCTTAGCTACTTACATCAAAACCTTATCCATTCTTTATGCACGGCATACATCCCACCTCATTAATGAAAACTTCACTTGCATATCATATAGAACGAAAATCTGAATGCCAATCTAGTATATAAGACACTAAAATTGACTATGTCATTTGAACTTGCATGATTGCTAATGAGTAATGCCTCTGTTTAAACACAATGAACATATACCCACAATTTATATATATATATACACACACACATATATATTCTTTATTCTATATTCTCATTCTTTATTCTATATTCTTATATTCTATAAGCTTTTAAATTGAGAGCAAGGTCATTTTAATGCCT
>NW_003852526.1:3119202-3138031 GCF_000181295.1 Otolemur garnettii | reverse complement strand
GCCGGGTTTGAACCCGCCTCCTTTGGTATAGGGGGCTGGCGCCGTACTCCTTTGAGCCACAGGCGCCACCCCTAAAAATCAATTATATTATTAAGTTACACATGCAACTAAGTAATAGCTGTTAGTTAGGATTGCCATAACAAAGTACCAGACTTGGTGTCTTAAATCACAGAAATATATTTTCTCAATTCTGGAGGCTGGAAGTCTGAGATCAAAGTGTCAGAAGGGTTGCTTTCTTCTAAAGTGTCTCTTCTTAATTTAGAGATAGCTGTGAACTAAAATAAAATCTTTTTTTTTTTTTTTGTTACATTGTGGGCAACTAGGCCATTTATTCACTCAGGTCCTAGAGGGCTATAAAGTAAAACCTTAAGGCTCCCCCCAATTAGGTGACTAGACCTCCTCTTGGTCAAGAGGATCCCTAAAACTAAGTTGTTAGCCAGGAGGAAGGAGATCAGACAGACATGCCTGACTATGTCCCCCCTACCTTCTTAGAGAAATCCTCTGTGACTCATTAACAGGGCTAAGGCTGTGCAAGATGTACCTACAGGTCCTCAAGGTACATAAAAAACCACTTGAGTCTGTCCATACTTTGTCTCTGATCAACAGACCCTTTAGTATTCCTTTTCTTTAACACCTAATTCTTTCAGCCAATTGTCAGCCAAGGAATCTTTAAACCCACCCCTCATCTGTAAGCCCCGCCCTGCCCCACTTTTGGGGGCCAAACCAATCTGTGTTTCCCACATGCATGTTGATTTATGACTTCACCTGTAATTCCTGGCCCCGAAAACAGAGAAAACCAAGTTGCACTCATGGTGATAGAGGCCCCATCACCAGAGGCCCAAGGCTTCTTGGGTGTGGCTCCAAGTCATGGTTCTCAAAATTGGCTGAGAATAAAGTTCTTTAAATTATTTAAGAGAATATGGCTTGTCTTCTGTCAACACAGCCATCTCTTCCTATGTCTTCACAGGGTCCTCTTTGTGAATGTCCGTGTCCAAATTTCTTCTTCTAAGGACATCAGTTGTAAAGAACTATCAAATACTATTCACTGGATGGTGGGCTAGGGAGAAATTTAAAATTTCCAGAACTGTATCATTCTGCCCAAAATATAGGGGTTCAGAGAAACTGAAAGTAGAGTGATCTGCATAAAATCTAGCTATCTTCTGTTGCCTTAATTTATTAAAATTTCCTCATCACAGTTATGTATGTTTGTATTGCATGAGTTACACAGAAGAACCTCTATCGTTAACAATTCCTATGATTACTGGGTATGACTTCAATGTTGAGGAGGTATTGACTATTTTCATAGTATACAGTACCCATCCTTTTTAAAAATTATATACTTACAATGCAGATAGCATTTAGGGGCTATTCTTAAAGCAGTCACAATTTAGGGGTAAAAAGTCAGATTCCAAAAGTAGAAAAAGATAATAGCTTTTTTTTTTTGAGCTTCTGACTTTGAATAATGATTTTTAAAACACTGTGCATAGTTTAAGCCACTCCCTACTACTTGGCCATGCCTGACTCTCCAGTCAAGGTGGCAAATTAGCCTTGGATCTTGGGCCAGTCCCTGTGACAGCCAGCTGAGATGAAATAGTAGGAAGCCAAAGGTCAAGATCATGAAATCTATTCATACCTCTAAATGGGTCCTATGTCTTTTCTTCCACCATACTACTGATTTGAGGGTACTATTATGTGGTTTGCACTTGGGCCAAAATTGCTACTTATGGCTGAAAGACATATAAATGGGTCAATAGCTATGAAATCACTGTCAGCCTGATCATAGCTCAATTGTCCAATGTGTGTCCAAATTACTGTTGTAGGCAATAAATGTAGTAAGAAGTTCAATACCCATGAAAAAAAAAATCAAAATCTCAGGGCTAACACTTTAACTCCTTATGCATAAGGGAAGGTAAAGTCCTCAGGTACTTGTGGAGAACTGGCCCCACAGAGCATTCATTAAGGAAATTCCTTGCTCACCTCCTTTAAGTAAGGACATATGAACTGTAACTTTAGGGCTGCAGACTATGTATGGCTTCTAAAACTAAAGTCTGTTTCATTTCACACTAATAATGAATTGCAAATTTGTCTTTATAGGTGCAGAACAGGAGACAGGACAGGATCAGACATTCTCCTACCTACCAGGGACATCTACATAATTCTTGCTTCCTTAACTCTTTTTCTCTTCTAATAGTCACCTTATCTCATGTAAAATGTAGATTTCCTGGGTCTTACAAGAATGTAGCCATTTTGTCTCACCACTGCCATCACCTCCCACCTTTTCTTCCTTCTCTCTGTTGCCTTTAACTGATAAAGCTTCCAAATTCCCTTTCAGACAATCAGCTACAGGTCTGTCTGTGATTTATGGTTTTCCCAGGCACATCCTCAACTTTGGCTCAATACACATTCATTGATTGAAATTTTTGCCTTAGTTACTTATTTGGGTTGATAATCTCTGGGTCTATGGCATATTAAATAAATACCTTGTATATTTGCAATTGTTTCTTCTGAATCAGTTTGCCAGTGAACAACTCACTATCCAAGTGTCCTCAAACACATGTGGCCCACCTAGGACATTTATCCGGCCGGCTGGGTGTTTTTGCTACCTCTGCTTGTTCTGCTTAGCAGCCAACTTGTCCTGGGGCCACAGTCCGGCCCTGCAACAGTCTGAGGGACAGTGAACTGGCCCCCTGTTTAAAAAGTTGGAAGACAGGCTATCCTGTTTACCTTTCTCTCTTGTTCTTTACCTGTATACTGAATACCTACCATAATGCTATCTCAATAGAAAAGACAGTTAAGTAGGGTTGCTGCAGCCCGTGTGGCTTAAGTAACTCATATTAAACCAAAACAGGACTTATTAGAAATTATCATGACATTTGCTGCTCCAGTTCTTGTAGTGATCAAACTTGTCAAAAGCCCCAGAACCACGGAGAATAGACAAGTAACTAAGCAGCTTCTGGAAGGTAATGTCATGTTGCCTGAGTTTGGTGTTGCATAATTTCTTCCTTTTTTAAGGGTTGAGAGACAAGGCTCGGTGCCTGTAGCTCAAGCAGCTGGGGTGCCAGCCATATACGCCGGAGCTGGCAGGTTCGAATCCAGCCTGGGCTGCCAAACAACAATGACAACTGCAATCAGAAAATGGCTGGGTGTTGTGGTGGGCGCCTGTGGTCCCAGCTACTTCGGAGGCTGAGGCAGGAGAATGACTTAAGTCTAGGAGTTTGAGGTTGCTATGAGCTGTGACGCCATGGTGCTCTACCCAGGGGGACAACTTGAGGCTCTGTCTCAAAAAAAAAAAAAAAAAAAAAAGGGTTGAGAGACAAATATAAGGAGCCAGACATTGAGTTCAAGAGACAAGGCCAGACTACAGCTCCTCAAGATCCAAGGTCCCATCTACCTAACTGGGAGATGAGGCATGGTGACATGAAAGGTTGAGAGAATGAGTGCTTTATGTAATGTCCAGGGTTTTTAAATTGCAGCTAGCCTAGAAAATAGCTGGGATCTTCGTTGGGGTTAAGGACCAGAGTTACTGCCCTTGCTTTTTTTAGGGAAGTATGGAATGAAGCCTCCTTGTGACAGAAGGTGGAGTTGTTAGTGTGAAGATGGCAGCCAGAGAAGCAATCCTCATGACCTCTGTGGAGCAGAGAAAACAGCTGGACGGCTGATATTTTCATCAGCTATGTCTTTGCCCAGCTGCACAGATGGGCACTTAAATTATATAATAAATCACAGGCATTCCTACATACCCATCAAACCCTGTCTGTCATATTGCTTAAAGCCTTTAAAATCACAAGATTCTTGAGGATATAAGTCACAATTGGGCCAGTTGCTTTTAATATAATATTTGACCTATTGTTTTCCAAAAAAAGACAAAGAGAGGTAATATTTGTGTTAAACTTCGTGTTATCCCCCCAGGTCTATCTCTCTGCTAAAGATCCCATGTGGCTTCTGAGGGAACAAGTTTCCGCACCCATGAATGATAACTGTTGCCATCTAGCTCCCGTGCCTTTTCTAGAGCAAAACTGAAATTGAGTTTTATAAAATAAAATGATAGCAGTATTTTTATTTCTCACGATTATAAAGAATCAGTATTCAAGTGGTCTTGTATCATTCAAGATGACTCAATAGCAACGTGTCTACAAATTATTCAAGCCCTTTCCATGACTCATGCCATGTATTGTGGCAAAGTAAGTTTTCCCCTGTCTCCTGAAAAAGAGGCCTATTTTTCATATGAAAAATGGTAGACATTAAGAAACTTTAAAGAGATTTTGCTAATAATATAAAAATTTTTAAACATTTTAAAAGTGAATTAAAAGCTTGTCAGTAAGAGGGGGGAGGGAGTGGGGAGGGAGGAATGGGTGGAGGGAGGGGGATTGGAAGGATCACTTCTGAGGTTTATCTTACAAGGGTACAAGTGAATCTTTCTAAGAGTAGAATGTGAACATTTTAAAACAATAACTAAGAAAATGACATGAAGGCTATGTTAACCAGTTTGATGGAAGTGTTTCGGATTGTGTGTGAAAACCCCACACTGTACCCCAGAAGTGCATTATGTACATAGTTACCATTCAATTAAAAAAGAAAAGAAAAGAAAAGAAAAAGCTTGTCATTGAGATATAACTAACATCCTAGACACCAAAGACCTCCACTTGGTGAAACATGAACTCCAGTGTTACAAGGACTCTTCAGAAATACTAGCACAAAGGTGGATGTACCCAGGTGAAGGGAGGATGATCTATGTAGGTATAGAATCAGTTTGACCTCAGGATATTTAGGGAGCTGTCTTAGTCTGTGCTGCTATAACAAAAGATGTGTAATATATAGTGCATGTCTGTAGACTGTTAGAAATAACAATTATATTTATTTCTTGCATTTCTGGAGCTTGGGAAATCTAAGATCAAGACCCTAGCAGGTTCAGTTTTCTCGTGAGAGTTGCTTTGTGCTTCCGCGATGGTACTTCATTGCTGCATCTTCCACAGGGGAAGAATACTATGTCCTCACATGGCAAGAGGCAGAAAGGCAAGCAAGCTGAATGCCATGTGAAACCTTTTTCACAAGGGCCTTAATCCCATTTGTGAGAGAAGAGGCTTCATGACCTAATCACCTCTTAAAGGTGCTACCTCTTAATACTGTCACACTGACAACACCTGAAGGTTGGAGAGAATACATTCAAACCATACCAGAAGCCTATTGTCACTGGGAGTAATCTGAAAGGTCAGCATTATTCCTGAAATAAGTTAATGAGCAGGACCTTTTTTTTGTTGTGACAAGGTGGGTCCATTCACACTCTGTGGCGAATGTATCTTTCCCTTGCTTTGTAAACCTATCTTTCTCTTCCTCAATAAACTTTTTACTTTTTGCTTGCCTTGGTTTTGGTGGGTCTGGCTATTGTTTGACCAAAAGCACACCAGGAACCAAGAATGCAGACAACTGCCTAAACCCCCAACATTTTGGTGCTATGACTTAGATACTTCTACCTAGATGGGTGCACAGAAATAAAAAAATCCCCCCTTGGGTGGCGCCTATGGCTCAAAGGAGTAGGGCGCGGGCCCCACATGCCAGAGGTGGCGGGTTCAAAGCCAGCCGGGGCCAAAAACTGAAAAAAGAAAAAAATCCCCCCAACACCTCTTTTGAGTTCATTCTCTCAAACTGGGATAACTTTAATGAAGACACTCTGAAGAAGAAACATTTAATCTTCTGCATAGCTGCCTAGCCACAGTACAAGCTGGGCAATAGAGAACAGTGGCTGCCACATGAGGCTCTAAATCACCCCACCAATCTCATGATTGGACCTTTTTGCAAAAGGGAAGGAAAATAGCTCTAAATACTGTTATGTATAGAGTTTCTTTTATTTATAGGAAAATCCTCAGTGGTGTAAGCAGTGTTCAGAGCCAAGTAAGACTGTGGTGTTAAGAGATCTACCTCAAGTTCACACCTGTTCCAAGCTGTCCCTGTACCCAGGGAAGCCCAAAGGGGACCCTACAAAGAGGAGGTGATGCCATCTGTGCCCCTACCAAGGGGAAAGGTAGCTTGGCTCCTGCCTTTGATGGAAGCAACGGGGGAGTTTGGACCAACCTTGGTCCAAAAGCCTTTTAGTTTAGTAGAATTAAAATAAATAAAAGAGGATATGGGAAACTAAAAAAAAAAAAGTTAATGACTATACTGTGAATTTAATACTATGTTAAATAACTGAGACTCAAATTCTTGAGTAACATGGGATGACTGAACCATTTCTAGCTTATACTCTCTCCTTTCTCTTATCAGTTCTCACAAGAAGTGATAATAACTATTGCTTTATACAGTCAAAGGTCCAGCCTCATCTGAGATTTTGCTAGTGTCTGCCTCCACCAAGCTGGTTCTGGGGAGTTTTAGGGATGAGTGGGGAGGGGAGCCCAAGACGAAGCAGTTCCTCAAAATGATACCTGATGGGTATCATGGGTACCACACTGGCCTTGGACAGTTAGTGGAAAAAAACAACTGTATTTTCAACTGTATTAGACTCTGTGGCCCTCTTCTACTGAGGAAAACATCAAAATTATGTTTTTTATGACACATCATTTTTATATTTAGAAATTTATGAATATGAAAATTATATAAGTCACCTAGGTATCTTGTTATTTATAGATAACAACTTGTATTATTTTGGGAAATTAAACACGTATACACGGTCAGACAATTAAGTCCGTGAACTCACCCTAGGAAAAGTGCTACATACCTCATTGCTGAATATCCCTACGGTCACCAGGTGGCCGAGGGGAGCAATTAAAAGGTGACCAGTGCTGGTTTAAAGAGATAGGAATAGTGAACTAACTCAGGATTGCCATAGTTTCTGGCTGGTATTTTGTGTCCCTGTGGAAGACTGTGCATAACATCCAACAGATGCTTGTCTATTCTGTGTGATGCCGTTGGTAGTCTGGATGCCTGTCAGCACCACAATGAGGCTCTGAACCTGGGCTTTGAAATTATAGCTCTTAGTTTGCATCCAGAGATTCTGCCATTGTTCACCACAGCCAAACCTTCTGAGTGTCACTATATCATAATGGCTAGCCTTAGTCACACACTACAGAGACCAAGCAGAGGTCAACGAGTAGGCCCTTTTGCCACACAAGGCCTGGATGCCTTTTGTAAATCAATTCATCTCCTTCTAAGGACAGGTTCTCTTTTTCAAGCAATGAGATACATTGTGTTAGCACTTTAAAAATGTTATGCGACTCCTTAAAACTGTGTATACTTGAAGTTATTTATATAACTAGGAATTTCATTTGAAATAATTCTCTGAATAGAAATATTTTTGTAAGTAATTTGTAGTATATACATATAAACAGAAGAGGGAGTGATGTAATATTTAAGTACTTTTCTATCCCCACCAGGGGGTATCTCACAGATGCTCAATCATAATAGATACCCTAGCTCTATTAGATAGATAGATATTACCCCAGTAAATGGCACAGCTTTTACCACATTGCTAAAGCTAAAGAAATGCTTGATTTTCCTTATATCAAGATCCAAACCTAACTCCTAGTGGCCAAATGGGATATTCACTATATATATATATATATATATATATATACATACACACACATACATATTTATATCATATGTATGCATATATAATAAAAATATCAATGTAATACATATAACACACATATAATAAAAATATTAATATAACACAATATATAAACACACATATATTTATATTATGTATAATATGAATGTACATATATATTTATATTATGCATATATAATAAAAATATCAATATAACACAAAAATATACCACCCCAATATATCTCAGATAATTTTTTATCTCAACAGTGACCCCCAGTCCAAGTTACATTATCTCTGATCTGGACAACAGAGGTGGCTTCCTCACCAGCTCTCTGCTGCCATTCTTGCCAAACTCTATAAATTTCTTTGCTATAGCAATAAATAAAACATAAATCAGATCATGTCATCCATTATCTTAAAACCTATCCAAGGCTTTTCGTGTATTTATTTCTCAAAATCAGAGAGCCTTTTCCCAACTCTGGCCTTTGCACTCGTTCTCTAGACCTGGTGTGCTCATTCTTAGCCTTTAGACAGTATATCTCATTTTGTCTGAGAGAAATCTTCCCCAGCTTCATTTCTGAGGTTGCCACCTGAAGTTTCTCTCTTATCATCTTCCTTATTTCCTCCATGGAATTTTCTTTTTTGTGGGGTTTCAAGAAGGGGTAAAGAGAAATGCTCAATCTGAATTATTTCTCTGGCTATTGTGGTCATATCATATTCTGTATAGTTTTAAACCCTGATTTTTATAATATGAAATCACAAGCACTTCTTAAATTACTAAATATTCACCTAGAACATGATTTTTAGTACTTTGTTATACTGATGTGTCATAGTTTAGGTAACAGAACTCTGCTGGTAGAAATTTAGTTTGTTCTTAGTCTTTCACAAAAGTGTTGTGGAAGACCAAGGTAGTTAATAAAGCCCTAAAAAAAAAACAGAGATGGGCTTTTGAAATTCAGATGATAGTTTGAAATGAGAAATGATGGATTAATGAAAGGGTAAACAAAAATGTGTTCACAAAATCACAGAGAACTAGAATTTGAGTTGCTCTTGAAGCTCAAAAGAACTAAATTTAAAACAAATAAAGGAAATGCCATATTAACATTTTCTTTTTTTTTTTTTCTGAGACAGAGTCTCACGATGTCACCCTTGGTAGAGTGCTGTGGCATCACAGCTCACAGCCACCTCAAACTCTTGGGCTTAAGTGATTCTCTTGCCTCAGGCTCCCAAGTAGCTGGGACTACAGGCACCTGCCACACTGCCCGTTAACATGTTAACATTATTGAGATCACTGCACTGCTATTCTTCACATAAGAAACATGGTAGATTGTGATAGAAGGACAGAACAGTGGTTAAGGCACAGGTTGGGTTTTGGAGATTTTGAATTTGAGATAGTTACAGAACATGAAAGGTGAGCTATCTGCTAAGTGGGTTGATTTAGTGGTGTGTGGCTTAGGAATAAGTTCTGGTTTAGAATAAAAGACTTAGGGAGACATTAGGATATATTGAATGATAATTGAGAACAATGGAACCGGATGCAAAAGTCAAGGAAGAATATGCAGAATGAGAAGAGACCAAGAAAGCCAGTGAGCTAAATGGTGAAGAAAAAACATAACATTTTCAGGATGGACAGAGGAAGACAGATACTTAAAGGAGGTGGAGAACAGCAGGCCAGACTGCTAGGAGCAAAGCCCGGAGAGTGTGTGCTGTGGGATTCTCCAGCCTTGATTAGCTTAACCCTGCTTGACTGGTTACCTTTACTCTTCTTCATTCTTTGTTTACATCTCCCCAGATTGTGCTCACATGGATAATAAATTTTCCAGACAGACAATCTTCTTCCTCAGTAGAAGATATATATGTTATTGTATATCCCAGGTAGAATATCTACTAAGTTCTTTGCGGTCATTGAATAATTAGGTAGAGATCTCTAAGGTGTGATTTGAAGCATTCAGGGAAATCTGCTTTGTGTCCTGAAATAGTTCTCTGGCTGACCTATAGCAATTACTGACCTACAGCAAAGCCTAACATAGCACTCAGTAAACACTTACGAATAAATGGATCCATGAATGTTGAATGACTAAGTATTTTATTAAAATGCAAATATTCTGAGAAGGGAATACAAATAAATTGTCCATCTCTATTTAACAACTTAGTAGGCTGTGGATTTGTTATTAAAACTCTGTTCTTTGTGGTCAGTCTCTGTGCAATCTAGGGCCAGTTACTATGGTAGGCTTTATAGGCCTGAAGTGGAGGCTTACCTGGAAGGGTATATCTAGCATATTCGCTCAGTTTTGCAAATGTCTATACAAACCATCTATATTCATCTAGTAGGCTGCCATAAGAAATTATCACAAACTAGGAGGCTTAGAATAAAAGAAATATATTGTCTCAGTTTTGGAGGGTAGAAGTCTGAAATCAAGGTGTCAATAGGGCTATAGTGTCACTGAAGGCTCTAGGGAAGGATTCTTCCTTCCCTTTTCCTAGCTTCTGGAGATTGTCAAGAATCCTTGGTGTTCCTTACTTTGCAGAGATGAATGCTAATTTTTGCTGTCGTCTTCACATAGTATTCTTCTTTCTGTGTCTGTGTGTTTGTGTCTCTGTTTTCTCTTCTTATAAGGACACTACTCTGGATTACAACATGCTGTAATCCAATATGACTTCATTTTAACGTAACCTATCATATCTGCAAATACCCTACTTCCAAATAAAATTGCATTCTGGGGTTTGGGTGGGCATGAATGTCCGGGGGACATTATTCAACCTAGCACACCATTTATTATGCCTAATTGAAGGCTAGACACTCAGATAACCTCTAGGAGACAAGTCATCATCATAGGACAATGGGACATTAACCCTGGGTGTATGTGTATACTGGGCAGCATAAAGGCATTTGGCACATACTGAATATGAGAAGTAAGCTGGGAGTGCCACAGAGCAGGAAAAAAAAGAATTAAAAAGATATTAATTTACTCTAAAAAGTATTGTGAGGGGGGAAAGAGCAAGATGGTGGACCAGAAACATCTCCCAACTAGCCATTTGCAGCAAGGCAGGGGAAAGAAATCTCCAGCCATCTTTGGCTGGAGTAACCTACCTGGAGACATTACTCTGGGAGCATAGTGAAGCAGTGGTGGACCACAGGAGCCAGGGAGGAGGTGTAGAGCTGAAGAAAACCAGTGCATACATGGGAATTGGGAGCCTACCCTCAGAGAATTGGGGACTGCAAGGAATCGTTGGCAGTTTTTAGATATGGGTCTAAACTACTCACTGGAACTGCCTTGGAAGGCTGAAACAATGGGTGGACTCAAATAGTGTCTAGTGGCTGGGTTTGAATACAGGGTAAGGTGGCTCTACCATCCTCTTGGCTGCTAGGTGGGCCACCATCGGGAAGGCTGTGCGGGAGAAATGGTTCACAGGGTCAGAGTGCAGGGCTGGCTCTGGCACACCTGTTGAGCTCAGGCATCTACTCTTGCCATGAGCTGAATGGCTCTAGTACCCCTAGGGATTGTTGTCAGGGAACACTGTGAGAAGTGCCTCCTAAGGATTTTGGTGAGACCTTTAAGACCCCAACCCCATAGGAACTGAATGCTGATGAAACATCCAGGCCCTGATTCGGGGCATTAAGTCAGGAAGACAAGATCCCATCTGCTAGGCAACTAGAGAGTGGTTTCTGGTGCCCCTTGTTCACAACAAAACCAGTGTATATAATCCATCTCCTAACACCACATCACCACCTGGTGTCCAGGCAATATATTGCAATACATATATATTTGCATATGTATGTATATTTATACATATATATATATATATTTTTCCTTTTCTTCTCTTTTTCATTGTTGTGGCTCTTGATTCTTTTTTGGTTTGGTTGGTTTTATTATCATTTTTTAATTATTACTTTCTTCAATAGCAAGGTCTTCCTCATTTTTGTTCTGGTTTTTCAGCTCCATTTCCTTTCTTTTTTCTCTCTTTTGGTAGAGATTCTTCTACTTTTCTCATCTTTCCCACATAATTTTTCAGACAACATCTAAGATATTCCTTTTTCTCTTTATCTTATATAATTGTATTTTTAATTGTCTTTAACTATTCTTATTTTCCTTTTCTCTGAGTGCTGGGGGTCATGGCAGAGGTCTAGCTAGAGGGTCACAGCAGGAGTCTGGCTCAAGGAGGTCATGAGCTCCTGGTTCATGGTGTCCTTTGAGCTTTGAATTTGGAAAAACAGTATTGAAAAGTCCCTACTGAGACATACTGCTGAATTTTTCATTTTGCTTTTTTCCCCCTCCTTCTATATTTTCTGATGGTGAGATGTTGCATTTGTCCAGGCTGGTAAGGAGGTCCTGGCATAGAGGGACCTGCCTAGCCCACCCCACAAAGTCCTGGAGTTGTTGGTGTGGCCATAGCACACAGCTAAACAACACTATTTATCCTATTGCTCTCTTTCTCTCTTTCTGTCCTCTCTCCTTTTCTCCAATTCTTTTCTTTCATCCCTCTTATTTTTGATTTGTGTGTATATGTTTCTTTTTCTCTTCTTTCTCCATGCTTGCTCTGTACCTTTCTCTTCCTTTTGGCCTTATATCAACAGGCCACTTCAACATCTAAGCTTTGAGACAGTTATTTCAAAGTGAAGGAAGCAGTGAGAAGGGAAAAGTAGGGGAAGGAAATGAATGAGAAGAAAACACACACAAGGAAGAAACAACAGAAAAATTCTGGTGACATGAAAAACCAAAGCAGAACAATCCCTCTAAGGGAAAATAAGGCAGCTCCTACAGAGGACTCCACTATAAAGAAGTAATGGAAAAGATAGAGAGGGAATTTAAAATATGGATGGCAAAGGCAATAAAGGTAATTGACAGGAAAGTGGAAAAACAGAACCAAAAAATGGATGAAAGATATGAAGAATATAGAAAGGATATGGAGGTGCTTAAGGAAATGGCAGAGTCAATCAGGGAACTTCAAGATGCAGAAGAAAATATTGACAACAGATGAGACCATGGAGAAGAAAAAATTTCTGGAACAGAATAAAGTTCCTGAGCTTACTCAGGTAGTTAAAGAGGCAGGAAATAAGAGAGAGAAAGTAGAACATTGAGTCAGAGAATTAAGGGACTTCATGAAGTGTAAAACATATGAGTTATAGGGACTGCTGAAAGGGAAAAAGAATGTCTTAAATGAATGGAAACCCTACTGCAGGATATCAGAAATGAAAATTTCCCAAGTTTCATTAAAGGTTCTGAAACATTCCTTTTAGAGTAGTGATATCAAACCTCAGGTCATCTCAACACAACAGAGCATCTCCAAGACACAATGTAATGAACCTGTCTAAAGTCATGACCAAAGAGAAAATTCTACAAGCAGCCAGGAGCAAGGGCCAACTGACCTATATGGGCAGATCCATCAGGGTGACAGCAGACTTTTAATGTTCTTAAACAAAACAATTTTCAGCCCAGAATTCTATATCCTGCTAAACTGTGCTTCAAAATCAATGGAGAATTCAAATCTTTTATTGATA
The DNA here is from genome assembly GCF_000181295.1 of Otolemur garnettii. Lineage (NCBI taxonomy): Eukaryota > Metazoa > Chordata > Mammalia > Primates > Galagidae > Otolemur > Otolemur garnettii. The sequence continues at coordinate 3,124,991 of NW_003852526.1, read as the reverse complement.
TGCAAATATTGAGGAAATACACAACAAGACCAGCTCTCTAGAAAATACTTAAACCTATTCTCCACGATGATCACCACAATGGACCACCAGCAAAGTAAACACCCAGAAACTAAATGACAAAACCTAGCTTTCACAATGATGCAAAGGATAAAACAAAGTAATAGTCTTTCAAAAAATAAGATTAATAGAACTCCACCACACTTATTAATTCTCTCAATAAATGTTAATGGCTTGACTTCCCCAGTAAAGAGGCACATGCTGGCTGACTGAATAAAAAAAGCACAAGCCATTCATATGATGTCTCCAGGAAATGCACCTAACCTTGAAGAACAAATCAAGACTCGGTAAAGGGATGGAAAACAATATTTCAGGCAAATGGAAATCAGAAGAAAGAAGGGGTCATAATCTTATATTCAGCTACAAGTGGATTTAAAGCAACTAAAAATAAGAAAGACAAAGATAGATACTAAATACTGGTCATTGGAACTGGATAAGAAGACAAGAGGACATTTCAATTATGAATATGTATGCATCTAACCTAAATGCTCCCAGATTTATGAAACGGACCTTGATTGGTTCAAGCAATATGGTATCCCATAAGATGAGAATAGTTGGGGACTTTAACACCCCTCTGACAGAACTAGACAGATTCTCTAAACAGAAACTAAACAAAGCAATAAGAGACTTAAATGGGCTTAATAGACATATACAGAACACACCAACCCAAAGCTAAGGAATATACATTCTTCTTGTCAGCCCATGGAACATTCTCAAAAATAGATCATATGCTAGGATACAAATAAAACCTCAACAAAATCGAAAGAATTGAAATTATACCTTATATCTTCTCAGACCACATGGCAGTGAAGGTGTAACTCAACTCCAGCAAAGGTATGGGAACTAAACAATCTTATGCTGAATGACAGCTGGGTCAAGAAAGAGATCGAGGAGGAAATGGCAAAATTCCTCAAACATAACAAAAATGAGGGTATAAATTACTGAGGCCTGTGGGATACTGTTAAACAGTCTTATGAAGGAAATTTATCATATTTGATGCCTACATCCAAAAAACATAAAAAGAACATATCAACAAACTAATGAAGTGTCTTAAGGAAACAGAGAAGGAAGAACAATCTAATCCCAAACCTAGCAGAATAAAAGAAATAAACATTTATTAAATCAGAAATAAATGAAATTGAAAATAAAATAATTATTCAGAAAATTAATAAAACAAAAAGTTGGTTCTTCAAAAAAATAAATAAAATTGATAAACCCTTGCCAGATTAATGAGAAAGAGAAAAGTAAAATCTCTAATAAACTCAATCAGAAATGAAAAAGGGGAAATAATAACAGATATCACAGAGATACAAGAGATTATCTCTGACTACTACAAGAAATTCTATCCCCAGAAATTTGAAAATGTGGAGGAAATGGACCAATACCTGGAATCATACCCTCTTCCTAGACTTAGCCAGGAAGAAGTAGATCTCTTGAACAGACCAATATCAAGCCCTGAGATCTAAGAAACAATAATCTTCCAACAAAAAAAAAATGTCCCGGACAAGATTGCTTCATATTAGAATACTATCAAACCTTCAGTGGGCTTATGCCAATCCACTGCAGAACCTATTCCAAAATACTGAGAAGGAGGAATTTTCCCCCAACACAGTCTATGAAGCAAACATCACCCTGATATCAGAACCAGGAAAGAGCTAACCAAAAAGGAAAATTTCACTAATGAATATAGATGCAAATATACTGAACAAAATATTAGCCAATAGGTTTCAGCTACACATTAAAAAAATTATACATCATGATCAAGTAGGCTTCATCCCAGGATGTAAGGCTGGTTTAACATACACAAATTCATAAATGTAATTCGCCATATCCATAGAAGCAAAATTAAAGGCCATATGATCCTCTCAGTAGATGCAGAAAAAGAATTTGATAAAATTCAGTATCTTTTTCTAACAAGAACACTTAAGTATATAGCCATAAGTGACACATTTCTTAAACAGATTGGAGCTATCTACAACAAATCCACAGCTAACATCATACTGAATGGCATAAAAACTGAAAGCTTTTCCTTAGAATTGGAACCAAACAAGGATGTCCTCTATCACTACTACTATTCAACATAGTGTTGGAAGTTCTAGCCAGTGCAATCAAGCAAGAAAAGGATATAAAGGGCATCAAAATGGGGGCAGAGGAGGTCAAATGCTCACTCTTTGCTGATGATATGATCTTATACTTAGAAAACCCTAGAACTCAACCACAAAACTTAGGAAGTGATCAATAAATAAATAAAGTAATGAGCAGCACCTGTAGCTCAAAGGTGTAGGGCACCAGCCCCATAGACCAGAGGTGGAGGGTTCAAACCTGGCCCCAGCCAAAAATGGCAAAAATAAATAAATAAATAGATAAAGTAATGTCTCAGGGTACAAAATATCTCTTTGTCCCTAGTCATCAAAGTGTGTATATGCCAATAACAGCCAGGTTGAGAAACTAATCAAATGTGCAACTCCCTTCACAGTAGCTTCAGAAAAAATGAAATACCTAGGAATATACCTAACAAAAGAAGTGGAAGATCTCTACATAGAGATTTATGAAACTCTAAGAAAAAAAATAGCAGAAGCCATTAACAAATAAAAGAACATACCATACTCTGGGCTGTGAAGATCAACATTGCTAACCTATCTACACTTCCCAAAGCAATCTACAGATTCAATGCAATCCCCATTAAAATACCAATATCATACTTTGAAGAACTGGAAAAAATAGTTCTTCATTTCTTATGGAACAAGAAACAAACCCATATAGACAAGGCAATTTTTAGTGATAAAAACAAAGCCAGAGGCATCACCAAACATTATATTACAAGCCCACAGTGATCAAAACAGCATGCTATTGGCACAAAAATAGAGACACAGACATTTGGACTGAATAGAAAACCAAGAGATGAAACCTGTGTCTTATAACCATCTGATCTTTGATAAATCAAACAAAAGTATACTGTGGGAAAAAATCCCTCTTCAATTAATGGTGCTGGGAGAAGTGGATAACCATATGCAAAAGACTGAAACTGGACCTGCACCTTTCATGACTTACAAAAATTGATTCAATATGGTTAAAAGATTTAAATCTAAAGCATGAAATGATACAAATCCTAGAAGAAAGATGGGAAAAACTCTTAAGGATTTTGGCCTAGGAAAGATTTTATGAAGAAGACTTCTGTGCCAATTGCAACAACAACAAAAATAAACAAATGGTACTTAATTAAACTGAAAAGGTTCTGCACAGCTAGGGACACAACAAACAAAGCAAATAGACAAATTTTAGAATGGGAAAAGATGTTTTCATGTTATAAATCTGACAAAGGTTTATAACTAGGATCTATAGAGAACTCAAATTAATCAACAAAAAAGAGCAAACAATCCCATCCATCACCTAGTAAGAGATATGAATGGAACAACCTTCTCTGAGGATGACAGATGAATGACTAATAAATATATTAAAAATTGCTCATTATCCCTAGTCATTAGAGAAATGCAAATCAAACCACCCTGAGATATCACCTAACCCCAGTGAGAATAGCCCACATTACAAGGTCCCGAAGTTACAGATGCTGGCACAGATGTGGAGAGAAGGGAACACTTTAAACTGTTGATGGGACCACTAACTAATACAGCCCCCTTGGAAAAAAGTATGGAGAATCCTCAAATAACTCAAATTATTTCTCCCATTTGATCCTGGAATCATGATCTGATTACTAGGCATCTACCCAGAAGAAATAAAATCCTTTTTTTTTTTTTTTGCAGTTTTTGGCTGGGGTCAGGTTTGTACCCACCACCTCTGGTATATGGGGCCAGCACCCTACTCCTTGAGCCACATGCACTGCCCAGAAATAAAATCCTTTTATCACAAAGACATTTGTGCTAGATTGTTTACTGCAGCTCAATTTACAATCACCAAGATGTGGAAACAACCTAAATACCCATCAACTCAGAAATGGATTAGCAAGTTGTGGTATATTTATACCATGGAATACTATTTAGCCATAAAAAATATGGTAACTTCACATCTTCTGTATTAACCTGGATGAAGTTGAAACACATTCTTCTCTGTAAAGTATCACAACAATGGAAAAGCAAATAACGAATGTACTCAGTACTCATATGAAACCAGTAGACAATCTAATTCACACCCACAGAAGAGAAAAACTCATTTCAATTCAAGTTGGATAGAAGGGGAATGAGGAGGGAGGGAAAGGGGATTTGGGGTGCTCCCAGTTAATGGGCACAAGGCCAGGGGTGTTTGGCACAGCCGTTTTGTGCATGACACAACTACAAGAGGTATTCTACCTAACAAATTCAAATATTGTGACCTGGTTGTTTGTACCCTCACATTAACCTAGAAAAGAAAAAAAGGATTGTGAGTGCATGTTAGTGGGCCAGGCTTTAGGTAAAGGATGGGACAAAGAGTGCCAAATGAAAGGGTATTTTTCGTGTCCCCGGGGAACATACAGTCTAATAGAGAAAGATTAGCCATAAAAAAGTATTGAATAAATATACACTTGAAATTTACAGGGGAAGGGTTATGAGATTTACAGGGTGGTTTATGAATAAGAGTAAGTCAGAGGAACCTACTAAGGTACAGCAGTCATTTACTCAGTAACTTGAAGGGTGAGAAGAATTTAAGAGTCAAGAGCAGCTGTTTCATATGCCTCATCAGTTTGTCAGAACTGCAAAGACCCCCAAATTCAGCAATTAGAATGACCTTCACATCCTACGCCATTCCTTACCTGTTTAGTTGTACTTCCAGATAAAGGTCTGACATTTTTCTCCTCCCTTTTGCCTGCCCTTTCCTTTTCTGCACACATACACACACACACTGCTTTTCTTTCTGAATCATTTGAGAGGTGCAGATGTTTTGACACGTTAGCCCTACAGATTTCATCATGAAGTTCCTAGGAAAAAACGCATTTTTCTGTGTTATCACAGTACAATTATTATACTTGGACAATTTAACACTAATACAATACTATTATCAATTAAAATCTATAAATTAAATTCCTTAAGTTGTCTCAATAGTGTCTTCTATAGATATTTTAAGAATTGAGGATTATATTTATTTGACATATCTTTTCAGTTTCCTTTATTCTGTAACAGTGTCCTCAAATGTTTTTTGTCTTTTATGACATCAATTTTTTTTTACATATACATGTCATTATTTGGTTTCCACTTTTTGCCTTCACAGAATTAAAAAGGCTTAAAATTTAACAACAATAACAATGTTTAAGATAAGGACTAGAAACAAAACTTTGTAAAGAATGAAGATAAATACATTCATAAAAGGAATCAGACGACTGCTGCATCGAAATATTAAGCAATAATAATAATGCAAAGAAAGTAACATTCACATTGTCAAATAAGATTATGTCTATTATAGAATGCTTTGACTCTGAGGTTCAGTATAGAGTCATCAATTAACTTCTTATTATTTTTTTCTAAAGTCTCAAAATATAGACAACTAATATTTATACATAAAAATAAAAGATAATTTCAAAAAACAGATCATGCTAAATCCTATAGACAATAGAAAAAGAAGAAATACTTCAAAATCATTCTGCTTAATCTGGATACACCTGATATTAAAATTAGAAAAAAAATATATATATATATTTATTTATTTATTTTTTTGAGACAGAGCCTTAAGCTGTCTCCCTGGGTAGAGTGCCATGGCATTACAGCTCACAGCAACCTCCAACTCCTGGGCTCAAGCGAGTCTCC
>NW_003852526.1:3079107-3119157 GCF_000181295.1 Otolemur garnettii | reverse complement strand
ATTGTTGTTTGGCGGGTCTGGGCTGGGGATTCGAACCCGCCACCTTAGGTGTACATGGCTGGCGCCTTAGCCGGTTGAGCTATAGGCGCCGAGCCAAAATATATTATTATAAAGAGGAAATTACAAACATAATTCAGTTTTAAGTGAGGATGAAGTATTTTGTATCCTAAACAACATATTAACAAGTTAAAGTAAAAATTAATGTTTAAGTAATGTACTTGAGTCACAACTGAATCCAATTTATATGAGAATTAGTCACTATTTTCTTTTTTTTTCTTGTCCTTACCCTCACCCCCCCCTCCTTCTTTGTCTATTCTCCCCTTCCCTCATGCCCCACCATGTCATTAATTATCCTCATATCAAAGTTGAATACATAGGATTCATACTTCTCCATTCCTGTGATGCTTCACTAAGAATAATGTGTTCCACCTCCATTCAGGTTAGTACAAATCCTGCAAAATCTGAATAATAGTCCATGGTATACATATACCACAGCTTGCCAATCCATTCCTGGGTTGAAGGGCATTTAGGCTGTTTCCACATTTTAGCTACTGTAAATTGGGCTGCAATAAACAGCTAGTACAAGTATCTTCATAATAAAAGATTTTTTTTTCCTTCTGGATAGGAAAGATTTTTAAAGAATGTAAGTCATTGCTTTGTAGAATGTCCCAATAGAGACCCACATATCTACTGAATTTGTAGTATAGTTTTTGATATTTTGTCAAAATGCCCACGTGGAAATTTGCAATTAACTGAAATTGCTAGCAACTTACACTGTTCCAGTTTAAAATATCCCAAATCAACTCCATGGGGGCATGAATGATATTTTGTTAAAGGGAATTAAGAGCTATACTACAAAAAAAGTAAAAACCAATTTCTTTGCTGCAGGACTTCTTAAGCGCATTCAGTAATACTCATCAGTATTACTAATCTTTATGAGAGTTATAGAATATAGGATTTCCCAAACTTAGATGATCATAGAACATTTTGTTTCAGAAGCATATTCATTATTTCTTGCTAATTAGCAAATTACCCCAAAAAGTATGAGCTTAGAACACCAAACATCTTTTACGGTTTCTGAGAATCAGAAATCTGGAAGTGTTTTAGCAGGGTGATTCTAGGTCAGATTCTCTCCTCAGATTTTAGTCAAGATATTGGTTGGGGCTACCCTCATTGGCAAGCTTAATCAAAGCAGAAAGACCTGCTTTCAGGGTGCTCACTCACATAGCTGGCAACCTCAGTTCCTCACCATGCAGCCCTCTCCAATGGGATGCCTGAATATCCTCATGATATGGTAGCTGCTTCCCCCTAGAATGAATGATCTAAAAGAGTAAGGAGAAAGCTGTAGTGCCTTTGATGACCTCATCTCAGAGGTTACACATCATCACACTACCAATGAGTCACTACATCTACCCTACACTCAAGAGGAGAACTAGAGCACACCTGGGCCCCTTCTTGTGCTCCAACTTTTGAATAGAGTAATGTCAAATAATTTATGGACATTTTTTAAGATAGGGTCTCACTCTGTTGCCCAGGCTGGGGTACTGTGGCCTGATCATAGCTCACTGAAACTTTGAATTCACAGTGTATATGGATCCTCTCATCTCAGCCTCCCAAAGTCTTGGGATTATAAATGTGAACTACTATACCTGTGGACATACTATGTATTTTAAAACCACTATAAAGAACATGTTGAGGTTCAGAAGTCTTCATAACATGCCGTAGAAAATGTTAGTTATCATGTTGGAAGGGCTCAGGGTGAGAAATTGGAAGGTGTGGGTTTGAGATCAGACTCCTTTATTTATTGCATCAACTTGGCCTTGTCGCTTGACTTTTTGTATTTATTTATTTTTTAGATAGAGTCTCAGGTTGTTGCCCTAGGTAGAATGCTGTAGCATTACATAGCTCACAACAACCTCAAACTCTTGGGCTCATGAGATTCTGTTGCCTCAGCCTCCCAAGTAGCTGGGAACACAGGTGCTCGCCACAATGCCCAGCTATTTTTTTAGAGACAGGGTCGCAGTCTGCCTCAGGGTGATCTTGAACTCGTGAGCTCAGGCAATCCACCCACCTTGGCCTCCCAGAGTGCTAGGATTACAGGCGTGAGCCACTGTGCCTGGCCCCTCTGAACTTTTTGAGCTTAAATATTTACATAAGTAAAATAAAAGTGTTAATACTGTCTATCTGTAATGTCCACGGGTTGTTGTGAAAATCAAATGAAAATGCTTTTGTGGTTATAATGTGGTACACAGATGTTCACACTTACTAAAGTCATAGTAAGTGACTATGGCCGTACTACTGGCCAACATATGACATGTCAAATAACTGAACACTAGTGTCTGACTTTTCATGTTAAAAGAGCTATTTTTCCTAATTTCTGGGAGAATGTCACAGGCTTTGATGTGCTTAAAAATTGCTTTTGAGAAGCCTTATAACAACTCCACAAGAATTTTAACTTGATTTTTGTCTTCTTATGCAAATGTTTCTTTGCTACATGTATAGAACTTTGTCTCTGCAGAGTACTGAGTTACTCAGGAAATGATTTATTTTTAAAGACCTTTATGTACTTCCACAATTTCCCCAAACTCTAAGGAAGGTGTTTTGCTCCTGTGTCTCATAAGCTGGCTCTAAGGCAGTGCCTACAGAGCAGTTCAACAAATGTTTTAAGCAATGACAGCCTCATCAGGTAAATACTGAGTCTCCCACGGTGACCACATGGCAGGACAAACCAGGTTTGGATACATGAGTCTTGATGGGATATGCTTGTCTAAGATTAGTCTCTTTACTTTATAGTCATGTCTCATTACAAAATGAACTACACACAGACCAGACATAAAGAAAATGTTACTGCCAGCCAAGTGTAGTTTTTAAATCCCAAGAACTTAGAATACTTATAGGCATAATCTTGTTAATCTTTATAATACTGTAAGGTAAATCAAAGTATCATCACTCTTAGAGGAAGGTGTGACATTATTTTGGGACTGTGTTTTTCTAATACCTTTCTCTATGCAACCATTATTTGAATATTGAATATGGCTCAGTCTTAGTATATATAAGAAAAACTTATGTTATGACTGAATTAGGTCCAGGATTCTTAGCCTAGAAAGATCTATTGGTCAATATGTTAATTACAGCATAAAGTTTACACCCTGTGTCAATGTAATTGTTTATTGCCTAACTAAACCCTCCTTAATTTATTATAGTCATTAGTGTCTGTTAGAGAGAGAGAATGTGTTTAAATTTTACAAGGGTCTGTGGTTCGCAGCTTTCTGTCTCAGAGCTGGGACCTGCCTCGCTTGATCTTCTCACCCTACACTTAAAACAGGACGGAGCCTTCCTGAAGCAATGATTATCCTTCCCTGTTGAATTATAAACAGTCATAGGTCCTTCTATTTTGTGCCTCAGTTCTCAAAGCTATAAAATGAGAGAATGAGATCAAGTCATCTCTAAATTTTCTTGTACATTTAAAATTCTGACTTAATGATTATTTGCTTTGATATAGAGTTAAGGCAACAATGATAGAATGAAATACCCCAAATTAGATCATTTGAGACAATTAGAGTTATTTGCATGTATTTGTAACTATCTGAAATTAGTTTCAGGGTCAATGCCTTCATACTAATTAATGTACAAATGCACTTCCACAAAAATTTAATTTGCGATTATGAAGCATGACATCCAGGAGAGTGAAAGTCCCCTGGCTTTGGGAGGGGCAGTAGGAAAGGGGGAGGAGATCAGGGAAGAGGAAGAAGATTTTTGCTACATGATTCAGCAACAGATGTTTGGGGAAGCAGGACACCCAATCTAGTCATCACTGAGGAAATAGGCATTCAAAGGAGAATTGGTACACCTATAGGGGCAGGCCCAAGTTTCATAGGGCCTAAAGCTTATGCAGTTGTAAAGGCCTCTTTTAAGAAAAAGAAGGCAAAATCAGGTATGAAAATGCACATTTATTCAGAAATGAATTCAGTAGGAAGTGAATGTTTTGAATGTTCATGGCTTCTCCACCAGTATCCAACACAAGGAAAGTACCAAGGAGGAGATTCAAAAAGAGACTGATCTTAACCAAACACATTCGAAATATTTTACAAATCTACAAATTTTACAAAAACCTGTGGCCATGTGAATATATTGCTCTCCCCCACCCAGAGTTCCTGGAGGAGGTCTGTAAAAGAGCCTGAGCTTCACTAGAATATTTCATAGACAGTTCAAGTGGAAATTCATTAAACTTAAACGAAAACAAAGCTGTTAAAAAAAATGATGTAGATCTATAGACACTATCATGAAATTTCCAGAATACATTGCTAAGTGAAAAAACAGAGCATAGGATAACATGTATTGAATGATTGCATTTATGTAAAAAATATAAATCAACACTAAAGCAACATGTGTGTTGTGTGTGTCTGTGTATATGTGATACATATTTGATACCCAGAAAATTCTTAACTGTGATTACATTTGAAGAGTACGAGGTTATGGGTACTATCTGAATTTTGCACAACAAAGAAAATATTCATGGGTTACAAGTAGGCCTCCTTATTAATACTTGCACAATGCTCAATAGTCTTGATTTCAAGCATCCTACTCTCACACCATCACTGTCCATCTTTCCCATTCAATTCCTCTAGTGCGTAACTCAGCTATTTTGGACTCACTGGGATCTACAGTCAAACCTCTCATCATTTCAGTCTCTCTTACTCCCTTCACACCCCCACGTCCATCCTCACCAGCTTAAATTCCACGGTCCATTATTATAATCTCTTTGCGTGCACCCCAACTGCCCTGCTGCTTCTTACTTCTCGGCAAAACTCCATCCCTGCGTGAATCCAACTCTCCTCCTACTCTGCCCCTGCAGCTACGCAGTTAAATGTGTCTGTAGAAAAACCACACAACTCATGCTGACTGGACTCATTTTAAATTCCTCACCTAACCTCAGGGGGGCTTTTAGTGCTGCCCTGGAATCTTTGTACATTTTTTCCGAGTCCATTCATTCTCCCACACTGCTAGGTGGCTGTCTGGTACTTTTCTCTCTCTCTTCAAACCTTCATACCTCTTCCACCATCCTCACTCTCTGCTTACAACCAGACTTACTATTTCATTGAGAAAACAGAAACAACCACACACAAAAAAACTACAACCAAAAAACCTTATACTGGCTCCTCCGATCCTGGTCTGAGCCCCTGTCCTCTGCCCTCTTTCTTGTTCCTATGGATGAAAAACCAGGGCATTCATCTCAGCCCATCTCTTCCCACCTACTTCTTGTCATTCAGGGCAGATGGATCCCCAGGCTGCAGTGTCTGGGGCCCATGATACTTTTGGGGACTCCTTTAATATCAGAAGAAAACCATGAAATTTTAGGTCAAAGAAAATGTTTTAACATATAATGCATTCACTTTTAGACAATTCAGTCATAAATTATATTTTCAACCTTTTTTTTTAATAAGGGAAGAGACCTGTAATGGCAAAAGTGACCACTGCTTCCACTAGTCATAATGCAGCCTTGACAATATTGCTGTCTTTTTCTATTTCAGCATCAGTTTCCCCCTTTCTGTTAAGTCACCCCATTCAGCAAGCATACTGCAATCTTCCCCAGCTTACCTACACCCAGTCTTGGTTTGTTTTCTCTTCCAAACACCCATTCTCTATGAATCTTTTGTCCTTTAGTTTTTTGAACAGCAAAACTTCTTAAGTGATTTGTCTGTGTTTACTATCATCAATTCCTCTCTTCCCATTTTCCTTCTGAGGCACCGAAACTGCTTCCCGGACAAGGACCCTATGACCTCCACGATGCTAAATCCAGCTGCTAGTTCTCCTCTTATTTCACTTTGCAGCAGAGTTTCTTCACCTGGCTTCTACGTAGGGAGACCACATAATTTATCATTGGAATAAAGACATTTCTGAGAATAAAAGATGGACATTGCTACTTATACTGAGACATAGGCTTCAGTGTAGACTGTGTCAGCAAACTGGACCATACCGTCACTGCTGTTCTAGACCAACCACACTGGCTGTTGATCCACATCTCACTGGCTGTCGCTACTCAGTCTCCTTGCTGTCCTCCTCCCCTCCCCAGCCTCTAAAGGTTAAACCACCCAGGGATTGATCTTGGGACTTCTTGTCCTTCTTGTTCTTCTCTTCCTCCTTCAGTGTATTCTTTTGGGGTTAATTTCCACTCGCTGTACCCTGGTGTCCTATATTGATTGATGAAATGTGGGAACATGTCTGTTCAGGAAAGCAGAAGGCTGCTCTTTCCACTCTTCAGTGCCCTCTCCTGCCCAAGCACTCTGGCCTCACTCTGCCACGCTTGGATCTACCTGGGATCTAGTTTCTAAGAGATTAAAGCCTGACCCTTTAGAACTGTACTCTGGTAACTTGATTGGCCACTACCATACTGGCTATTAAATATTTGAATGGTATCTTTGCACCCATTTATAGGGCTTATCAACTCCTAAATGTGTATCTGCAGCTGGAACCTTTGCTCTGAACCTCGGATTTATCTATCCAATTGCATATCCACTATCTCTACATGGATACATGGGCCCCGAGTTTTCTCTCCAAATCTGTTCCTCATACAGTCTTCCCCAAGACTCAGATCATGCTAATTATCCTTTTAGTTGCTCAGGCCCCACATCTTACAGTCTTTTTTTATTGTTTTTAAAATAAACTCCTCTCTTTCTGCCTTTTCCCTTTTTTTGAGCTGCTATTTCTTATGTATTTATTTTTAATTTGTAATTGTTATGAGTACATCATAGTTGTACATATTCTTAGGATACATGTGTTGTCTTGCCACAGGTATACAAGGTGTAATAATCAAATCACGGTAACTGGGGTAGTCAGCACCTCAAGCATTTACCATTTCTTTGTGTTAAGAACATTCCAATTTTATTCTTTTAGATATCTTAAAGCAGGGGTCCTCAAACTTTTTAAACAGGGGGCCAGTTCACTGTCCCTCAGACCACTGGAGGGACAAGTCGGCTGCTAAGCAGGACAGGCAGCAGTGGCAAAAACACCTGGCAGGCCCGGTAAATGTCCTAGGTGGCCCGTATTTTGAGGACGCCTGTCTTAAAGTATTCCATAGTTTATAATTGAGTATAATCATTTTGTTGTGCTATCAAATATTATTTATTCTATCTAAATATTTCACTATATTTTTGCACACATTAACCATCACAGCTTTATCCCCCCTTCAAGCCTGCTAGCCTTCTCAGTCTCTGGTAACCATCATTCCAGTCTTTTTTCTCCAGGAGATCAATTGCTTTAATATTTAGCTTCACCACACAAGTGAGAAAGTTTGAGATTCGTCTTTGTGTGCTTGGCTTATTTTACTTACTCCAATTCTATCCATGTTGTTGTAAATGGCATGATTCCATTCATTTTTATGGCTATATAATATTCCATTGTGTATATGTACCACAATTTCTTTATTCATCCATGTATTGATGATCACATAGGTTGATTCCAAGTCTTTGCTCTTGAGAATAGTGTGACAATAAACATGGGAGTACACACACACACACACACACATATATATATATATAATGGGCAATATATATATATAATGTGCTCTCTCCATATATATGTATTATTATTTTTTTTGAGACAGAGTCTCATTATGTTACCTCGGTAGAGTGCCGTTGGTGTCACAGCTCACAGCAACTTCAAACTCTTGGGCTTAAGTGATTCTCTTGCCTTAGCTTCCTGAGTAGCTGGGACTATAGGTGCTTACTACAATACCAGGCTATTTTTTTGGTTGTAGTTGTCATTGTTGTTTGGCAGGCCCAGGCTGGGTTTGAACCTGCCAGCTCCAGTGTATGTGGCTGGCACCCTAGCTGCTGAGCTACAGGCACCGAGTCAGGAGTGCATATATCTTTGCAATATACTGATTTTACCTCCTTTAAATACATACCCAGCAAGGGGATTGCCAGATCATGTGTTCATTCTATTTTTAAAGGAACTTCCATACTGTTTTCTATAGTGGTTGTACTAATTTACATTTCTACCAACAGTGTAGGAGCATTTCCCTTTCTCCATATCCTTGTGATTATTCATTACTGCCTTTTTGATAAAAGCCATTTTAATGGGTGTGAGATGGCGTTTCATTTTCATATATCTGTTGGCCAATTGTATGTCTTCTGAGAATGAGAGTATCTATTCAGATCTTTTGCCCATTTTTACTCAGATTATTTGATTTTTTTTCTAGTAAGTTTTTGGCATGCCTAATATATTTTAGTTATTAATCCCTTGTCAGATGGGTAGTTTGCAAATATTTTCTTCCATTCTTTGACTATCTCCTCCCTTTGTTGATTGTTTCTTTTGCTGTGCAGAAGCTTTTTTTTTTTTTTTTGAGACAGAATCTCACTATGTTACCCTCAGTAGAGTGCTGTGATGTCACAGCTCACAGCAACTTCAAACTCTTGGGCTTAAGCAATTCTCTTGCCTTAGCCTCCCAAGTAGCTGGAACTACAGGCACCTGCCACAACACCCGACTGTTTTTTTGTTGTACTTGTCATTGTTGTTTAGCTGACCTGGGCTTGGTTTGTACCTGCCAGCCTCAGTGTATGTGGCCAGAACCATAACCACTGTGCTACGGGTGCTGAGTCTGTGCAGAAGCTTTTTAGCTTGATGTGATACCATTTGTCCAATTTTGCTTTAGTTATTTGTGCTTTGGGGGTAATACTCAAAAAGTTCTTGCTCAGACCAGTGTTAGGAAGAATTTCCCCAATGTTTTATTTTCAGTAATTTCATATTTTCAGGTCTTAGATTTAAGTCTTTAATCCATTTTGATTTGACTTTTGTATATGGTGAGAGATAAGGGTCTACTTTCACTTTCATTCTTCTGCATATGGATATCCAGTTTCCCCAGCACCATTTATTAAAGAGACTTGTCCTTTCCCCACTGTATATTCTTGGCAACTTTATCAAAGATAAATTCACTATAAATATGTGGATTTATTTCTAGCTTCTCCATTCTGTTCCATTGGTCTATGTGTCTTATTTTACGCCAATACCATGATGTTTTGGTTACTAAACTCTGTAGAATAATTTAAAATCAGGTAAGTTAATTCCTCTAGTTTTGTTCTTTTTGCTCAGGATGGTGTTAGCTATTCTGGTCCTTCTGTGGTTCTGTATAAATTTTGGGATAATTTTTTCTATTTCCGCAAAGCATGGGAGTTGTATTGAATTCATAGCTTGCTTTCAGTTATGTGGACATTTTAACAATATCGATTCATCCAATCCATGAGCATGGAATAGCTTTCCCCTTTTTGTGTGTTTACTCTTTAATTTGTTTCAATGTTTGATAGCTTTTATTGGAGAGATCTTTATTTCTTAAGTTTATTCTGAGGTATTTTATTTTATTTGTAGATCTTATAAATGTGAATACTTTCTTGTTTTCTTTTCAAATTATTTCTTGTTTGCATATAGAAATGCTAATGCTTTTTGTATATTAATTTTGTATCCTGCAACATTACTGAATTTGTTTATAGTTCTAACAGTTATTTGGTGGAATCTTTAGGTTTTTCTAGATATAAGATCATATTGTCTGCAAACAAGAATAGATCAACTTTTTCTTTTCAATTTGGATGCCCTGTATTACTTTGTCTTATCTGATTGCTCTAGCTAGAACTGCCAGTACTATGATGAATAACAGTGGTGAAAGTGGGCATCCTCCTTTTGTTCCAGATCTACAGGAAAGGCTTTCAGTTGTTCTCCATTCAGTAGGTACTAGCTGTTGGTCTGTCATATATGATGTTTATCATGTTGAGGTATATTCCTTCTATACTCAGTTTTTTGAGTTTTTATCATGAAGCAATGTTGAATTATATTGAGTGCTTATTCGTATCATTGGAAATGATCATGACTTTTGTTAGTCATTCTGTGATATGATTTATCACATTGATTTTTCTATATATGTTGAACCATCCGTGTATCCCTGGGATGAATCCCATTATACTATAGAGAATAATGATGAATAATCTTTGTAATGTGTTGTTGAATTTGGTTTGCTAGTGTTTTCTCAAAGATTTTTGCATATATGTTCACGAGAGATATTGGCCTATAGTTTTCAATTTTTCTTTTGTCTTTGGTTTTGGTGTCAGGGTGATACAGGCTTCATAGAACAGTATTTCCTCCTCCTTGATTTTTGGGAATAGCTTAAATATCCTCTCTTTCTTTCACATCCCACAGAGAACTTATAGCTCCACTTTCAAAATACATATGCCACTCTTCACTATCTCCCCTGCCACCATAGTATACTGTCACTTCTCCACTTGACCTGTGCAGTAGCTCGTCTCCTGGTGTCCCCCTTTGTTCCTTTCTAGTTATTTTCAACACAGCAAAGGGAATGACCCTGATAGAACATGATCATTCATATTATGTTTCTGCTCAAAATTCTCCCATCTTACTCAGAATCAAGGCCAACTCCTTACAATGGCATCAAGGGGCTATGCATCTGGTCCATGCCATTCACCCACTACCTCTGACCCCGTTTCCTACTCTTCTCCACAACTCTCTCTTTCTCTCTCTCAGCCACACTATTTCTCCCTGCCCTTGTACATGTGACAGGCACACTTGTGCATCACAGGTGGACACTTATCTCCCTCTACCTGCCCTGTTCATGGTGTGACGTGCACATTCTTGCTTCACAAGTAGACACCTGCTATCTCTCCCTGACTGCCCTCTTCTTCCTCCACGCTGCATGCAGCTGACTTTTTTTCAGGTTATTAATTAAAGTGAAGCCTTTTTTCAAATAAATCATCACCCTCACCTTACTGTCTGTCCTTCTCTGCCTTGATTTTGTCCAGAGAACTTTCAACTGCCTCACACACAGCAGACTTCACTTCTATGATATTCTTCAGTTTTGATAATTGCTAGGACTATAAGACACCATTTTTTTTTTTTTTTGGAGTTTTTGGCTGGGGCTGGGTTTGAACCTGCCACCTCTGGCACATGGGGCCAGCACCCTAGTCCTTTGAGCCACAGGCGCTGCCCAGGACACCATTTTATGTTAAATTTCAGGCTGTTTGTTGTTTGCATATAGAAGTGCTAAAATAGTGTCTGGTATGAGGAGGATGGTAAGGAATTAATCATGAAATAAATTCATAATTTTAAAAAATGTTCAAAATCATTTAGTGATTTTTAATTGTTCAGAAAAGTTTTACTACTATTAAATATTACCAATCGTTGATTAATATGCTATAGAGGAAGTCCCCCAAAGCAGAGCAGCTAGTAATTCATAGCCCTGTTCTATAACTCTTACAGGGAGTTTGTAAAATAGAAAATTTGCATATTATTTGGAAGCTCGTTTAATAAAAGATACATCGTGCAGTTTTACATGCCTAGAATTAGGAGAGATGATGGAAGCTCAAGCACTGAGGCCAGATATGTGATGTTCCATACCAGTCACACAGTCAAGGCCATCTGTGCCAGTCTCTGGTCACACTGCTGAATTTAACATAAAATGGTGGCCACAAGACTCCTGCTGGCAAACCCATCTCTCTCAAATACCACTGAGGACTGAACAACAAAGAGCAAAAAATCAGGCTTTGTTTTCTTCAGGAAAGACTGGAAATAGAAGAAAATTATAAGTGATCGGGAGCCATGGAGATGCCATGAGGGTTTGCCTACTCATCGTTCTTCTTTTCTTGGTCTACTTAAACTGATTCTCCACATGAAATCCACCAATGGGGACAGTGTATCATGAAATCCCTTCTCCTGTCACCTGTCACACTCTTGTGCAGACATGCAGCTATCTTCTATTCTGTCCACTTAAGAACAGTTTAATTTACCAAGTTAATCAGGAAAATACAATCATAAATCATAAAACTAAAGAAGCATTAATAATTCTAGTGGGTGTTTTTGAACATTAGCCTCTGAGGAATTTCTTAACATGTCCACACATACAGACACTCATATTATAACCCCCTGGACACCTTTGTAATCCTGTAACTCAAATTACTCACTTCTCAGCCTTTCCAAGGAAACCTCCAGAGAAAGTCACTTATTTGCAGAGATGACAGTTGCCAGTTACTGTCCTCCTCACTGCAGAGACACCCAGAATCATCTCAGCCCTGGTTTCTTTATCTCATAGAAAGGTACTCGATTTTTACTTAGGATGGTTATAACTTAATAAGATTTAAAAAGAAGCAAGAAATCTAATTTTAAAGACAATTCTTACAAACTTAGGGCAGTGATTCTCAAATTTCCCTTTCCTTAAAATAAATAACAAAAA
Organism: Otolemur garnettii; assembly: GCF_000181295.1. Taxonomy (NCBI): domain Eukaryota; kingdom Metazoa; phylum Chordata; class Mammalia; order Primates; family Galagidae; genus Otolemur; species Otolemur garnettii. The sequence continues at coordinate 3,106,928 of NW_003852526.1, read as the reverse complement.
TACCATTAAGTTGGTTTTTTTTTTTTTGGTATCTTCATTTTGCAGTAACTTTCCTGTTTACTGTAGTTGTTAGGCAGAAGGATGAAAAGGGGACATGTTAATGCAGTTATTATGAAAAGGATTTACATTTTAAGTATAAATCAGCCAACTTATAAGAAAAAGTAGAGGCAGGAAATAAAGCAGACTTTTTTTTTTTTTTTTTTGAGACAGAGTCTCACTATGTCATTCTCAGTAGAGTACTGTGGTGTCACAGCTCACAGCAACCTCCTCCAACTCCTGGGCTTAAGTGATTCTCTTGCCTCAGCCTCCCAAGCAGCTGGGACTACAGGTGCCTGCCACAACGCCTGGCTATTTTTTGGTTGTAGTTGTCATTGTTGTTTGGCAAGCCAGGGCTGGATTCAAACCCACCGGCTCAGTGGATGTTACTGGTGCCTTAGCTGCTTGAGCTACAGGTGCTGAGCCAGTTATGATGTTCTCGTCAATTAATTCTTATACAGCTATTTTTTGTTAACGCATCTTCCTTTGGCTTCTGGTTTAAATATCACTAATTGTTTAGAATTGTGAATGTCTAGCATCTTTTTGCTTATGAAAAAATGGTTTCAAAATTAAAAATGAGGGGTGGTGCCTGTGGCTCAAAGGAGTAGGGTGCTGGCCCCATATACCAGAGGTGGCAGGTTCAAACCTGGCCCCAGCCAAAACAAACAAACAAAAAACTGCAAAAAATAAATAAATAAATAAATAAATAAAAGTGAGGCCCCAGTGAGACCAAACCTTTTGTTCCTCTTCAGTTTTTTGTCTTGCATATAGATTCAATGTTTGGATAAATGGCTAGAGAATTTATAAATTATTTATGGTATATACTTAATGTATACAACATATTTTGATATACCTAACACAGTGAAATGACCACTATAATCAGTTAAATTAACATATCTATTAACTCATATAGTTACATGTTTTTGGTAGTAAAGTGTCTAAAATCTACTTTCTTAGCAAATTTCCAAGAGATAATACTGTATCATTAACTATAGTACTCATGCTGTACATTGGATCTTTAAACTTGTTCATTTTATTTGTTTGCGGGTTTTTTTTTTTTTTTTGGCTGGTCCGGGTTTGAACCTGCCACGTCCGGCATATGGGACAGACGGTGCCCTACTCCTATGAGCCACAGGCACTGCCCAACTTGTTCATTTTAAATGACTGCGACTGTGTACCCTTTGGCATCCATCTCCCATTTTCTCCTAAATATGTTTTATTTAAAGCTATCAGTATAGATGGTAATAATGAATTCCATAAAATAAGTAAAAATAAATCATGTAAACTCTGTAAAATAAATTCTGTAAAATGAAAGATAAGCCAATGAAATTTTCTGCTATTGTATTGGTGCTTTCTTCACCAGGCTAGAATCAGAGTAGGGATTGGTCAGGAGCTATGACAGTATCAACTCATTTTACTGACCAAACACAAAGCAAAACTAAATGGACGAATATTTGAGAAAGTGGTTTCTTGGTTATCTATTTCAGAGAATTTTATTCTGTGAGAGATTCTAAGAATCAATTTGGATATTTCTTTTATTATGTTTCAAGGAATACTTCTCATAATTGAAATGTTTATGAGTTACATCATAAACATACATTTGAAGTGCAGTGTGTTTCACGGTTCAGTTTCATGTCCAGTTCCTCATTTTATTCTCATGATACCTCCCTAATGGTAAACTGGGCAGTAAAGATATTCCTGTTTCAAAAAGGAGTTAATCAAAAGATGAAGGTAAAGGCGGGGCAGGTGGCTCACGCCTGTAATCCCAGCACTTGGGAGGCTGAGGCAGGTGGATTGCCTGAGCTCCTGAGTTCAAGACCAGCCTGAGCCAGAGCAAGACCCCCATCTCTAAAAATAGCTGAGCATGGTGGTGGGTGCCTGTAGTCCCAGCTGCTCAGGAGGCTGAGCCAAGAGAATCGCTTGAGCCCAGAGTTTGAGGTCACTGTGAGCTGTGATGCCACTGCACTCTACTGAGGGTGACAAAGTGAGACTGACTCAAAAAATAAAAAAAATTAAAAAGAGGAAAGTAGCGGCTCGGCGCCTATAGCTCAACCGGCTAAGGCGCCAGCCACGTACCAGTAAGGTGGTGGGTTCAAATCCCCAGCCCGGCCCCGCCAAACAACAACCAAAAAAATTAGCCGGGCGTTGTGGCAGGTGCCTGTGGTCCCAGCTACTTGGGAGGCGGAGGCAGGAGACTCGTTTGAGCCCAGGAGTTGGAGGTTGCTGTGAGCTGTAATGCCATGGCACTCTACCCAGGGTGACAGCTTGAGGCTCTGTCTCAAAAAAAAAAAAAAAAAAGAGGAAAGTAGCATTGCAGTAGAGTTGATCAATGGGAGAGTCAGGATTTGCATGCAAATCACCTGGCTCCAAATTTTCCATTATGTTGTGTTACTTTTTCCTCATTTAAGCTAATACTGGTGTTAACTACTGAGGTAATTCAAGCAATTTATTTAGGGGCCTAAATTATCAGATAATTGACTGGATATTTTTGGTTGCTTTGCAAATTGAGATGAGACCTGAGTGTCACAGAGGGTAAAAACAAACAAACAAACAAAAACCAGAAACATTATCTTTCTAAAAATTGAGATATTTTTATACTCCTTAGTTCTCAACACCTGTAATTGAAGAAATGTTTCTTGAGACAAAATGCTTTCGTTGGAGAATAAGTGCATGTGATCTCTCCTCTGAAATACAGATTTCATTAATTCTCACAATTTGCTGTATTTCACATCGATTTTCTTAGGACTAAAGAATCTGGCCTTCTAGATTCTCTTCCCTACTGATGTACAAGGTATACTTTACTGATGTTAGAAAGTATATTAAACTGTACCTACTATCTTCCAGGAATTCTTCCTGTGGCAAGTGTATAAACATTACTCATATATTTAAATAAACAAACATAAGATATTATTATATTAAGGTACTATTTGTTATATTAAATGCTAATCAAACTCTTCTAGAGGTTATGATGTCTTCCATGAAATCAATTTGTTAATGTGAGACCTTTATCAGGGAAGTGGCCTATGGGTATTTATGCTTCAGAAGTGTTAAATACTTACCAATCACTTTTTAAATTTTGCACAAGTAACACAATATTCCTTATTCACTAAAATGTTAACCTGACTTGGAAAATTTATTCATGCAAAACCCTTATTTTAACTAGCTGGTCTGGGATGCCCTGGATGAACATGGCTGGTTTTGGATGGTACAGAAAACATTTACCCACTCATAAGCTTCCGGCAGTAGGAAATTCTGCAACACACACAACTGGAAATGTTGCATGAGACAAGACTCCTCTACAGGTCTGAGAGGTCATTCCTTGGTCATTCCTTGGCCCAGTAATGAATACTGGGAAAAAAATATTTGTTGAATAAATGAATGCATGGCCCACCAGCTGTTTGGGGAGGTCTCATCTACTCTATTGCTCCACTAATTGTCTCTACCTCTCAATAACCTATACTGTCATCAGTGTGAAAAATGTGGGGACCTCCTTCTCTAATAAATGTCAAAAACATGTAACTAATTACAATTTAGCTAAAAGTATGAACACAAATTGAAACAGAGAGCAAATAGAGGGGTGTGATTGACAAAGTGGTAAGACGGCTTTGACCAAAGTTGGTAAAAACTTATCAAAAGGAGGGATAGAAGATTGAACGGTGATGAACTCGCTAGCTGGGAACCCGTGGACCAAAGGATATTTAAGCTGGTTGCTTAGTTCAGTTTAGAACAATTCAACCCATACTTAGTACATGTCAGATGCTGACATATGAGGTGCTGGGACCACACAGGTGTCTGAAAGTCAGGGAACGGGGCATATTTCTATTTAAATAGTAAACAGTATTTTAGTTATATTTTCAAATATTCTGTGTGTTTCTCTTTAACCTCTAGAAACCTTTTTAGGTTAAATACCTCCGACTTTAAAGAAATGTAATAATGTCAAAAAGTATATTAAATATACCATGTTTTCCTCCGTTTCCAGATTTGTTGGACATTCTGTAGTCACAACTATTGGTTTGAACATACTGAGCATATTATTTCAAAATGTAACATAGTATTTAAAAATATGTTAATCCTATGTTTCCTAAGTTTTCGGATACACTAATCAAAGTTTATATAGATTCCTAAGGAACTCTCGTCTACCAGATGATAAGGACATGGAAAAAAAATCATCACACATGCTAACAGTGATAATGGAGAATATATAGGGAACAGAAGCAGCCTCCTGCACAAGTGAGAGATTATTACTCTGGGGGGTGCAGCAGAGGGTCAAGAAAGAATGCACAGGTGTGGTGCTATCTAAGCCAGGTTTTTAAGCAATGAATGGGCAAGAGGACAGGTGGGGAAGGAATTCCAGGGAGAGTACAGGCATAATGCAGTTAACACAGAACTCACAGGCAGGGGACTACAGCTTTTTTTGTATTCACTGAAATTTCGAAGAGAAGCAGAGTTGTGTGTGATGAGAAATAGTAGCCAGAACGTCAAGTAGTATTTTGTCTACCTTGTTAATAAGCTGAATTTTATTAAAATTCCATTACAATTTGACTCGTTAACAAAATTTTAATCAATAATGAAAAATGATTTTAAGTGAAATCATTTGTTAATGAAAACAAAATCATAAATGACTTTAAGTAAAGGAAATAATTTGGCCAGAGTCATTGAGAAAAGGCAGCAGTCCCCACAGTTCTTGGATAGCCTTTCAACATCCCTGTGATTCAAGGGTAGGTTAAAAGGGGGGAAAAAAAGAAGTGGGAATTCTATAAGCAGGCTAAGTCTATGTGTTTAATGACAATGTAGGACTATTGTATCAGTGCTTGAGGCTGAGGATGGAGGAACAGTGACCTATTTTGCTTTTAGTGCTAAAACTCTTATATTCTCCAAAAGTAGAATTTTTTCTAGAAGAATTTATCACACTCCGTTTATTTTCTTTTCTTTTTTCTAAATCTCAACAATGGAGTAGTCATGTGGCGGACAAGAGGGAGAATAGTAGAGGAATGGTAGTTCCTGGGAGGAATGGTTGGGTGGAGAATGTACATTTGCCTCTTGGCTCAGTTTCAGCTTTTGCTGTAGCAATGGGAGTTATTGGCAACTCCCAAAACCAAAACACAGGGATCGTCTTAAGGTCTTATTTTAGGAATCTGTTCTACCCTCTTCTGCCACCAAACTTCTCTGCCTCCCCATCCCCCTTTCTCTTTATAGTATTAGAGTTCTTCATGAGCAGAAACAAAATAATTGAGTTTCACCCGGTTTTTCTCTCCCTGGGGGAGAGAAACAAGATAATAGGCAAATATCCAGAAGGCAAGAATTAGAAGCAGCAGCTAAGGATAATCAAGCTTTGACGATACATTCATGTGATTGTTGAATTATTTACCTGGACTCCTGGACTGAGCCAATGTGGTTTTGATGGTAGAAAGGACATTAGCCAAGGAATCAGGAGGTAGCTCTCTGGATTTCACTCTGCAACGAATAGTGTGTTTTCTGAAAGATTGCTTCTTTCGGTTTGTCTTCTGATGAGGAAAATTAGGGAGTGAGAGCATATCAAAGCATCTCCAGTTCTACTTTCATCATATTCACCGGAGGTGGTTTAAATATACCAGATTCCCAGATCCGACTGGAGGATGTATCACAGAGGGTGAGCTAACACTCTTCATCAGACTGGGCTTACCACCTTGTCCTGTCACTTACTATCTGGGTGACCTAAAGTTATTTCAAGACTTTATGTCATTTTTCTCATATGTAAAGCAAGGATAACTAGAACGAATCACATTGTTCCTGGAAGGATAAAATGATATAAAGTTTTTTTTTAAAGTACGTATATTCCCTTTCCATACCAAGTATTCAACAGATGTTATGCAGGATATTATCATCACTGTATAGCTCACAGTAGGTTTACTCTGTGTATGTGTGTGTGTGTGTGGTGCAAGGCAGATGCTCCATAAATATCTGTTGAATAAATTAAAGTTGTTTTAACAATTTTTGCTTTTGTTCTCAGATCAGGAATTCTATATTAGCCCAGGAATTACTTCCCCAAGAAAGGTAAAGCTAGTTTGAGAGAATTGTTCAAATGTTGTGTTCAATCTTTGCTCTATGCTTGCTCTTAGGCTGAGAGCCTCCTGATAATTAACACATAATTTAAGGATAAAAGCCCTACTGGAGCGAGTGAGCAGAGAACAGGGGAAATGTCTCAGGGATTGTTAGCTCCATCCAGCCGGCTACTATACAATCCAGTACAACGACTCTCACCCAGGTGCGCGTCTCCATTTTATCTCACAAGATGCCGCGAAATTCTCAAAGTCATTACAATTGACTTTCAATCACAAAAAGAGCAAAATTCCATTTTCCGTGGTGCTGACCAAGCGGAAAACAGAACACCGTAACTTTTAAAAAGCTAGAAAATCAAGGCTATCAAAAATGGAGAGCGAACTTCTATTCCCCATTAACCAGCTGATCAAAACAATCCACGCACACTGAATTGTGTGTGTGTTTTTCGGTGTTGGTGGTGGTCTCTCGCTAAATGTTCTGCCTGTGGTTCTCCACGGCGTTTTCAGTTAAAGGAGTTACCAGTTTAGTACCCGCAGAGAGGAAATCGCCTCGGGATCTCTGGAGGTGGCCTCCCAGAAAGATTGCCGGGAGGGGAGGAGCCCTGATTGTCCTGGAAGAAAAGCATGGCCCCATCCGGGAAGTCACAGCTTGCCGAGAGGCTGGGGCTGGCAAGCTCCGGGTCCTGGAGGTGGCAGACGCCGGAGCAGCCGGCCTCGTAGCTGGGGCCTGCACGCCTGAGAGGAGACTCCGCGTGTGCAAGTGAAAGACTCACAGCGTGGTAGACACGCGTGGTCTCTAGCCTCGCCCTGCCACGCGCGGGATCGGAGCTGATCCTAACCTGGGCTCATCCTTGCCCAGCGAGTTGAACGGCCGCCTGCGGTCGGCTTCTGCTCTGGAGAGCACCGCTAGGGGCCAGGAGCCCCGGGGCCTCCGCTGGGCGCGGCAGCCCCTCCCTTCGGGAGCCCGCGCTTCCGCCCGAGACCCGGCGGCGGCCGTGACCGTGGCCGAGCCGCGCCTTCCGCCTGGGAGCTGCCGCCGCCGGCCGGCGCCCTTCTGTGCCGCGCCCACAGGCCTCGGGGACCCGGACCGCCCGGGCCCAGGGGCCTCCGCTACGCCGCTGAGACCCTCTGTGAGCTGAACGCTGGCAGGGTCCAGCCAGCTCGGCGTTTCACTCCCGCCGGGAACCGGCCTCTGGGCACCTGCAACCGGCCAGGAGCGGGGACTTGGCCGGGCAGTGGCCAGTGGCTGCCGCCAAGGCGTGTGGGAGGGAGAACGGCGCCAGCTAAGCCTCCTTCCTCTCTCAGACTCCCAGCGATACTGGAGAGCCCGACTCTCGAGGGACCGAGTGGATCCCAGATCGCCTGCTGCCACCGGCAGATCAGGGGCGCGACACGCCGACACTTGCGGTGCGAGGGTGTAATAGGGTATTTCCGTTATCCTCCCAAAGACCTCCGACAGTATTCCTGATTACACAAATACAGTCTGGTGTGGGAGCCAGTTCTACCTATTTTCTCCTCCCCTCCCTCCCTTTCTTCACGCACTTTTCATTCATCTGTCTTTTCTTACCTTCTTCCCCAAAGAGACGAGGCAAATATGGACTTGAGTGAACAAGTTTAGGATACTGCCAAGTGTGTGTGCGCTGGGAGTAGTGTGGTAATGAGGTAGGAGAAAATAATGAAAATAAAATTGTAAATACCAGCGTATGTAACACACACGCGCATTTCCAGCCTGTCAGCAATCCTGGCCCATGTCCAAGTGGAGGTAAATTTTAAAGGCTCAGTCTTAGGAGAGAATTTGATATACACAGGCATCAGTGGTAGCGGAGTTGCCAGGAACTTCCTTCTCAGTAATTATTTTACTTTACTGAGGCATATTCATATCCTTGTCCAAGGAACTAACTGGAGAAATACCACGCTGTTTTAAGTCTATTCCTGCACACAGCTGAGCCCGGCTTCTCAGGGAGGGCAATCTCTGTAGCAGAGGTCACTGGACTCTGCTCAAGGTGTATTATAAGGAGACTGGTGCCTTAGGGGATTGGGAAATCAGCACGGAGTGCTCCGATGCGTGCCCCCAGTCCGGCTGAGGACTGGCGTTTTTCTTGCGGAGGAGGCGGATTGCTGAATGGGGCGGGGCTGGGGGAGAAAACAAATCGAATCTTGGGTGAATTTTGAACATCTCCCACCCCTTTAACGGAAGCATCTATTGTCAGATTCCTTTTCACATGCAACTTACTCTCCCTCACTTGCTGCGAACAACTGAGTTAAAACGAGGCAGTCCCAGCTGTCTGCAGAAAGCAGGTTCTCTGAGAGTCCTCTCTATGCTGCGTAGTACTGGAATATTCTTTTATTCAAAGGCCTCTTCCAGTTGATTCCAACCGGATTCGGGTTATTGTTTTTACAACCGATAGGGGGCAGCAAACGCACCGCGATGGCCCGGCGACGTGCAGGAAGAGCGTCCGGCTGTCCCTGGGAATCCGACTAAATTAAACGTTTGGGGCGGAAAGCAGAACCTGAAGTGCGCCACTGCGCTGCCTGGCCTTGGGCCTCCATCCCTGGGCGACTCGGGGATTTCCTTGTTCAAGGGATGGGCAAAGCTCGGCTGTGCACCGAACTGCCTGTAAATTTAGTGTACAGCATAAATTAATACATTCAGATAATCCAGATGCCGTAATTCAGTAAATACACAGTTGTCTGAAAGGATTACAGACTCTATTATAGTTTTGTATTGTTTTTAGGTTTTCTCAATCAATAGAGAATTTAAAAGTACTGTTTAGATGGTAGAGATGAGAGGGTCTGTTTAGTCACGTTGAGTTTTAAAAGGGCTTCTGTTCCTGGACATTAGGAGAAAGTTGGGAACTACTGGATCCATAGAAACATTTGGTGAGGGATTCCTAGGCATCTCGGAAGGGAAATTGGGAGGGCTCTGCCGGTGCTAGCAGGGTCTGTGTCCGCGAGCGAAGCGAGGCGTCTGCAGCGCAGCCCCTTTCTGAGAGTGCGGAGCTGTGACGGCTCGGATTGGTCCAGACAGAGAGTGAGTGGGTAAGGGCTTGGGTTTTGCTGAAAACCTCCCAAGCTTGGTAAGCTGCAGCGCTTGAGTTTTCAAAATTATCAAAGATTCATTTTAGATATCCAAACCCGTGTTTTCTTAGAAATAAGCACATTTTTCTCTAAATGAAAAATACATTTGTGGAACAGTATTTTTTTTTTTAAAAGAAAACTCCAGTGTAAACATTTAGAGACTGGCTATTACAGTCACCTCTAAGTAGCTTTTAAAAGTGATAACTGTTAAATTATTCAGATGCAATAGTAACAGGCTTGTGCCCTTACCCTATAAATCTCATGCACAATTAAAAGCTTTAATTAATCCTTGAGATACTTTTGGAAGGTAGGGAAGGATTACAGTCTTTAATTATACAATTTATCACCAGACAACACTAAGATGGTATTTTATTACAGTTATGGATAAAACATACTGATGGTATCTACTTTTAATGTAATTTTTCCAACACCGTAATAAATTTTAGGAATGCAGCCATAACTATTATAGGGAAGAATTTCAACAGCACATTTAACTGTCAGAGATTCTGTTGACACTGTAAGTCCATATTATGATGTTGGAATACAAACGTCCCCAAATTATGATAAATTCTAATTAAGGTAGTATAGAATTTATAGGAAAGTATCAAATTTGTATTTAAGAGGGGTGAGGAGGAATTAGAAAACAATATGGAAAGAACTGACTTGTGGTCCAGGTAGGGCAAGGCAGGTGAATCAGAGCAGGAGAGTTTCCAAACTGGCTTCAAAATCCTAAGAGGAACCAGAGGCCTACCTGCTTCTGTGGGTAGCCCTATAGCTGTTAAACCATAAGACAGAGGTCAGTAGGCATTTGAGAACAGAGATTATTCCTTGTGCCTAACGATAAACCCGAAGGATTTCTTTAAGTTTGTTGAGAACCAACACCATACACCCTCAAATGTGTACAATTGCTCACTGAACATGGGCACATGTTTTATTCTAAGATTTAGAGGAGCAAAATTGTATCAAGGACCAATCACAAACTGTTCTCAGAAAAAACTTTCACCACAAATTGTCAATAATATGATATATTATAATTTCAACATTTAAAACAATGCATGGATTTATAACACAACGTGGCTTATTCATTTAATAATAATGCTATTGATACTGGAATTTCGCTCTTTGGTAGGTTCTTGGTCTCTGTGATTCGAAGAATGAATCCGCAGACCATAGTTCAGTGGTAAGACAGGATTTATTACAGAAAAGAATACAAGGGTGGCACCTGTGGCTCAAAAGGGTAGGGCGCCCGTCCCATATGCCAGAGGTGGTGGGTTCAAACCTAGCCCTGGCCAAAAACAGCAAATAAATAAATAAATATCTCCAATTATTAAAAAAAAAAAAAAAAGAAAAGAAAGAAAAGAATACAAAAACACCAAAGCTCCTGGCAGAGAGAGAAAACTGGAGTCAGGAGAAAAAAGTGTTCTCTCTCCCTCTCTGTCTGTCTGTAGGCTCTTTGTCTAGGGGCCCTCGACAGTTACATTTAGCCGGGCTAGGTAGTTGTTACATTTAGCGTGTCTGTGACTCTGTCTGGGACATGTCTGGAACAACATGTTACATTTAGCATGTCTGGGACATCTGTCTGTCTGGAACAACATGTTACATGTAGGGTGTCTGGGACATCTGTCTGGGTTGCAAATTAATGGCTACAATCCCTTTTAGTCCCAGGCCCAGGAAATGGGGACCCCCTGCCCACCCTCCAGCCTGCTGGTTCTGCTGCTTGCTGCCACGGCACCAACATTGCCAAGGTGGAGGCAGCCAGTCCGTGCCCCCCAGCTCCACGAGCTGGCTGGGACACCCCTTGTCCTGTATCACTATCATTTCCAGTGCTGCACACAAGCTAAATATAGCAGATATCATTAGGTCCATTTTACATATAAAGAAACTAAAGTTCAAAGACCTTAAGCTCCTTGACTATCTTCTCATAGCTACATAGCTATTAAGTGAAAAGCTACTTTCTGATTCTAGAAGCACAGGCTTTTTATTCTAACTTTATGCAATATCTAAATCTGTACAGTATTATTCTTATAAAGGATACAAATCCTACATTCTCAGTTGTCTGATGACTGAGAAACAACGGGCAATGAGGGACCAAAACCCAAAAAGTAAAACCAAACCAAACCCAAAACAAAGCCCAACATGCCACGGAGGATATCAACCTTGAGTTTCTGTATCCCAAATGATAATGGAGGTAATGGCTGGGTGGAGAGGAGTGTGCAACCTATTTTAAAATTTCAAAAATCTAGACGGGTGATACATGTGGCTCAAAGGAGTGGGATGCCGGCCACATATACTGGAGGTGGTGGGTTCAAACTGGCCTGGGGCCCCCCCGAAAAAATTTCAAAAATCTAACCCCAAATTGCATAATTGCTGTAAACTAAAATTCCATTGGTTTCGTATGTGTGTCATTACACAGATAAAGAGTTGTATACTGGTCTTTATCTGAAAATCAATCTGAAATAGGAAAATGAATTTACGGTTATTTAAAAATGTAGTTTGTCTGCTAGACAATATTTCTAGTTACATTAGGACTATGGAAGGGTTGTAAAAATGGTAATAATAAACATTAAAAGGGAGACTTTGGATACAAAAAGGAACCATTGATACATGGTAAAAATCTCATATAATTATTATATGTGTTTACTATTAGTTTTGTCATTTAATAAAAGGTCTGTGATTATAAGGGAGTTTTGCTGCCTTTGGGGGTTTTATATCACTTATCCACAAATATAATACATAGCCATGTGAAGAACACTGGTGTAAACTGATTACATTTAAATAGCACCATTCATTTGGGGTCATAAAGGGTTGGTGGAGAGATATGTTTGGAGATTATAAAATAGTTTCTCCTGGTTCCCCCCCGCTTTCTTTAGTCCAGTGATTCTCAAAAATTTTAATCTTTGGGACCTCACAAAGCTATCTTTCTGTGAGTTTCTGTGAATTGCCTCTATGCATAATCACTACATTAGAAATTAAAAGTGGACTTTGGAAGGCCTAGGCAGGAAGATCACTTGAGGCCTGAAGTTCTAGATAAGCCTGGGCAACATAGTGAGAATTCTTCTAAACAAAAAAATTAAAAACTTAGGCTCGGTGCCTGTGGCTCAAGTGGCTAAGGTGCCAGCCACATACACCTAAGGTGGCAGGTTTGAATCCAGCCTGGGCCCGCCAAAACAACAATGACGGCTGCAACAACAACAACAAAAAATAGCCAGGCGTTGTGGCGGGCACCTGTGGTCCCAGCTACTTGGGAGGCTGAGGCAGGAGACTCGCTTGAACCCAGGAGTTGGAGGTTGCTGTGAGCTGTGATGCCACAGCACTCTACCCAGGGGGACAGCTTGAGGCTCTGTCTTAAAAAACAAAAAAAATTAAAAACTTAGCCAGACGTGCTGGTGGTGGCCTGCATTACCTGTAGTCCCATATACTGGGGAGGCTGAGGCAGGAGGGTTGCTTGAGCCCAGGCGTTTGAAGTTACAGTGAGCTGTCATATTACCACTGCACTCCAGTCTGGCCAACAGAAGACCGCATATCTCTTTAAGAAAATAAAATTGGAGAAGTGTTTAAAACGTTATTCATCACTTAATTTATAATAATAAGCCACAACATATTAACATAAATGACATATTTTAATGAGAAATAAATGCATTCTCAAACAAAAAAATGAGAAAAATTTTGCTTTACATTTTGTAACTCTCTGGAATATTCTTTTTTCAAAAGCCTCTTCCAGGCCTACCATCTGGCAGCTGGATTCTCATATTTGTTACTACATTCTGTCTATTGTGATATGTTGTGTATAATGAAATATAAGTAGAAAATCTGGCCTCAAAGAGATACATGGTTGAAAAGGGGAGGAGCATTTTAGTAGCTTTTTCCGGTAATTGTAGATAGTCTTTGACCTATCCCAAACTCCACCAAGAAATAATTTAAAAGAGTTAGTTGCACTGTGGAATTTTAATCCATATCAATAAACTTTTTATACTATACTACATTAAAATGCATTGGTCTTTTACCCATATGCCCATGTGTGATTTATAACAGCAGGCACCAGAAAGTATTCATTCACTGAATTATGCAGATTTTCCAAGTGATGTCTGTTTCATCGTGCAATATCAGTAATATCATATTCATTAATTTTATTCATCAGGAACAATTTTACATATTAGGATATAAATTTTCTAATATTTTAATTTTTACTTGTGAATTCAAATTTTATCATTGGCATAAAGGTATTGTTAGTTGTTTTTCTTGAAGTAATATGCCTACTTTTTTTTTATTTCTGAGACAATATCTTCCAAATATTCAAGTCTGAATAACTTCAGTTTGTCTATTATTCAGTTGTTTTTTCAAATAAAAAAGCTACTGTCTAGAAAACGTGAATAGATCAACTTGAAACTCAATTGTATGAGTGTTTTTCCTAGACAGCAAGGATACTTCTGTATATAGCAGAAGCACTTTATGTATACTCCCTATTTTGTCCCACATAATATTAAAAAGTCATGCCCTGGAGAGTCAGAATTTAATACATGGAATACAATCAATAATTTAATAAATTTAAAATTTGGCTTGGCGTCTGTGGCTCAAGTAGCTGAGGTGCCAGCCAAATACACCTGAGCTGCCAGGTTCGAACCCAGCCTGGGTCCACCAAAACAACAATGACGGCTGCAGCCAAAAAATAGCTGAGCATTGTGATGGGTGCCTGTAGTCCCAGCTACTTGGGAGGCGGAGGCAGGAGAATGGCTTGAGCCCAGGAGTTGGAGGTTGCTGTGAGCTGTGATGCCACAGTACTCTACCCAGGGCAACAACTTGAGGCTCTGTCTCAAAAAATAAAAAAAATAAATAATACATAAATAAATTTAAAATTTTTACTGCTTTATCAAGTACATTCAAGTATATTCTTGAGTAAAACTGACTTTTTAAATTCTACACATTTGATGCCACCGCCTTGCTTTGGGCCAAGGCAACCATGGTTTTACCCACCATCAGTGAAAACACTGATGCAGTGAGAAAGACTAATGACACTTTAATATCCTCATGAAAATAATCTTAACCTCACAAACCCTCTGAGTCTCGGGGATCTCCAAGAGTATGTTGACTCTACTTTGAGAACCACTGCTCTCATCCTGGATCACTCATGTATGACTTAACTACATGCTATTTTATGTTATTAGGTGTCTCTGCTGTCTGCAAATCTAATCTCTCTAGTTGGAAACTGTGCCATTTATGCAGTTGTATCTTGACAACAGTTGAAGTGCCTGGCTTTCAGTGCAACTAAATTTTATTGATGATTGACTGACACAGATTGACACAGGAATCAGTAGTTCATATATACTCTTACATTATCATATATCACATCCTACTTGGTTTTGCTTTTATTTATTTGTTTATTTATTTTGGTTGAGACAGAGTCTTGCCCTGTTACCCTGGCTAGACTACAGTGGCATCATCATAGTCTGCTGGAACCTCACATTTCTGGTCTCAAGAAATCCTCCTGCCTTGGCCTCCCAGAGTTCTAGGACTACAGGCTTGAGCCACCATGTCTGGCCTCTGCTTATAGTTTTATATTTTTACTTATGTTACTAAATGAGGAAAACGGTCTTTTGGGGAATACGTTTATTCAGAGGAAAAAAAGGAACATTTGTCATGTTATTTTTTGAAACAGCTAACATCGCTGGAAGCTACGTTCATCTGTGTTCTATTTTGCTGTTCCATTGCTAATACTCAGGACACAACTTCCTATACCTGTGTGTAAGAATTTGAGTCCAGTTTGTGATGAATTTAAAATATAGCAATCACTAGTGCTATCAGAGGAATGGCTTCTATAAGTAAAGGGCTTGTCCAATTTGTATGGATAAGTTGAAAATCACAGCTGAGCTTTAGACAGTTCATTAGTTCTACTCCTTTGGGTCATGCAAGACTTCTTAAATATGTGAGGAAATTCTTTTACTTGTGATGTCTTAAATCCATCTACTATAAATAGTAATATGCCTGTATTTTGTACTTTTCATCCTCTCAGTCTTTACTATTAGATATTGGATAGTGCCAGAATCATCCCTTAATCCAGCAAGGGGGAATGAAATCATTCAGATAATTGATTGCTGGGAGCAACTCCTCATTTTTAGTGTGGGATATTATTATTATTATTATTTGCAAACAAATTTGCTGAGAATAACTCAACACATGTGTGATTCAGTGGATAAGAAAGTATATAAGGATACATGATACACATTTTAAAAATATGATTAAAATTTAGATTTGAACTTGCTGAATAGTAGATGTATTAAGGCTTATTCTCCATATATAGCAGGTCCAATGTCAATATTTCACTATTAATCTCTTTTAAGAGGAGATATGTCCAATAAGTTAGCCTCTAGCCAAGCACGAAATGTGATTAGTGCAACTGAGGAATTTGATTTGTTTTTAACTTCTACTTTAATGGATGCAAATGAAGAACTTGATTTTAATTTTCTTTAACTTAAATTCATTTAAATTTAAATTTAAAACGTATTCTCAGGTCAATTATTAAAACAATTACCTTTGGAAAACTTGGGTTTTTTAACCTGCTTTTTCAACAGTACATTTTATGAAACCTAGATAATATTGATCAAATATTTCCAATGAATATTGGAACCAAATCGAGATGTGTTGTACATATATAATTCACATGAGTTTTTAAGGACTTACTATGATAAAAAGAATAAACTGTCTTAATAATTTTATAATTGTCATATGTTGAAATGATAACATTCATATATTCAAGGTCAAACAATTAAGTTCATGAACTCATCCTAGCAAAAGTACTTCATGTCTCATTGTTGAATATCACTACAGTCACCTTTGAGTACCCTTGGGAACCTATGCACTGATGCCAGCACCTAGTCCACCCTTCAAAGCGCTTTTTCTAGGATAAGTTTGCGAACTTAATTGCCAGAAGTGGTATTAGATTAAATAAAATACATTATCAAAGTTGATTTTACCTACTTCCTTTTTTTTTTTTTTTGCTGTGGCTTCCAGATAATTTGAAACCACATATATGACTTTTATATTTTTAGTGGCCAGAGCTGTTACAGGTCACTTTCTATCTATGGGAAGAAGAAGGCAAATGAAAAAATATTATGCCTCAATGCCCTACTCATTATGTGAGCTATAGATTTGCTCAAAGAATACGAAAATTTGTTAGGTACCTGCTCAGCATCCTTCAAAAGCTTCTTCACTAAATCAGTATTGTTTTCATATTTCTGTATTATGCAGTACCTGATTTACTTTGCATCTGATTTGGAACCAGGGACTCATTTTTTTAAAGCATCATTTTTAGAGCAGTTTCAGGTTCATAGCAAAATTGAACAGAAAGTACAGAGAGTCCCTATGTACTCCCTGTTCCCATACATGCACAGTCTCCCTTACTATCAACATCCCACACCAGAGTGGCACATTGGTTACAACTGATGAAACGATATCCACACATTTTGCCATCCAAATCCATAGTTTACATTAGGGCTCATTCTTGGTGTTATACATTTTTGGGGTCTGAACAAAAGAATTATGTTTTAAAATGTATACATAGTATTACATATGATATTTCTCCTTTTCTATTGGTATACATGATTTAAAAATGAAAAGGGTTTCAATACTTTTAAAATAAGTCTTTTTTTGCTTAAAATTATTGTAGAAAATTTGAAAAAACACAAAAGTATTTTAAAAGAAGTAAAGAAGTTAACTATCAGTCATACCAATCAGGAAAAATAAATCAGCTCACAATTTGTTTTTGGTTTCTTCTCTCTGTGAATATAAATATACATTATGGTTGTTATGTAACATGGTAATTGTTTAATCAATTAGTAAATCTTGAATATATTACAATGTTACTTTTTTAACTGAATATATAACTAAATAGTATTCATTATATGTATGTGCCATTATTCATTTTCAAATCTTCACCATGATTATTCTTGTACAAAAAATTTTTATTACATCTTATTTACCTTGAACATACAAGATTGGGTCCTAAGAAATTTCTGGGTCAAAGAGTAAGAAAATTAAGACTCTGGATATACATTGTCAAATTGTCATCCTAAAATGTTGTGTGCAGTGTCATTTTTGCAACAGCTTTGCTGAAACTGAGTATTATAATTTTAAAACTGTCATCAATTTTAGAAGCAAAACTTGCTGTTTTAATTTGTATTTTTGATTGCCAATGAGATTGACTGTTAAAAAGTATTTATCAGACAAGAATGTTTCTGTTGAATTGTCTATTTGTGATCTTTGCTCATTTTTTGCAATATAAGTATTTATCTTATTATTTGTAAGATGTCTTCACATGTAAAGATATTGAATTTTTACCTGGTGTTAATGTTGAAAATAACTTTTAAAGATTAGCATTTGTCTTTGATTATAACCTTTTAAACAGAGATGCATTTAATTTTTATGTTAACCTTCATAGCAATCTTTTTCATTTTGCTTTCTTTATCTACATTGTAATTTAAAAAATATTTACTTGTGTTTTTACATAGACCTTCATTTAAAAAATAGTTCACTTTATTTGGGGGAGGATTTATTTTGGTGTATTTATGAGACAGAATTTCTAATTTAATTTTATATTTCAAATAGTTGACCTATTGTTCTATCACTGCAAAAGTAAACAATCTACCTCCCTTTTTAAAAAATGACAGTTTTAACACATGCTAAATTCTTATCTGTGCTAGTGTCTCTTTGTGTTGCATTCATCTGTTCGCCTTTGCCAATCTCAATTCCAAATAGTTTTTATTATTTTTATCATATTATTATATGCTTTAATATATGACAGTATACACTTAAAAAAAACCTTCCTTTTCACAACTTTGATTCTTAGTGGTTATTGTGTCCAGTAGATTCCTGTAAGTGAACATCAAAGTTATTTTGTAACGTTTCCCCTCTAACCCCCAATTTTCAACACTGAGATTTTAATTTGTAAAATTTAAAAATTAATCTGAAGAGATCTGAAAAGTTGCTTTAGAGGATTAAAATAGGAGAAGGTTTTGTGCACACCATGTCCTCTTTAGTCAGACTACAGAATTGGTAAAATGTTTGTGACATTGTATAGTAATTGTACTTTAAAAAAAAACCCTAGGTTTTGAAAAGCACTTGTTGATAATGGGAAATGTCTGATTGTCTGATAATAGGAAATGCATTGTGAATAAAGAGAACACAGAAAGAGTGCACTGTAAATATTGCTTATAGGACATAAATCGACAGATTACAACAGCTTTTATAAATGAAGGAAAAATAAACCAACTAAGAGAGGAGTAATGAAAGAAGATTGGGGGTGCTGCGCCTGTGGCTCAAAGGAGTAGGGCACCGGCCCCATATGCCAGAATTGGTGGGTTCAAACCCAGCCCCAGCCAAAAACAGCAAAAAAAAAAAAAAAAAAAAAAGAGATAGAAGATAGGGGGAAAGAATAGGTGAGAGGGAAAGTAATAGATCCAGAGCAAATTATGGAATAGAGATCTGAACTTGTAAAAGAAAAGAATGGGGGAGAGAGAAGAGAGATCATTTTTTATGTAAACTGATACACTCAATTTAAACACCAAAAAGCTGACCCAGAGCTGCTTTTAATTTTTATGTTAATCCATAAATGAAGGAGGACCTAGAATGTCAAGGAGAAAAATACCTATTTTAGCAGCCTAATCTAATTCATTTAAAGAAAGAAATATTTTTCTTATAAATGTATAAATTGGTTTTACATAAGGTTTTATGTAAGTCTCAAGGGAATTTTCCAAGGCAAGTCCAATTGCAGATTTCCACATTTCTTCCTGAAGGTGGCAGTATTTCAGTGACTAAAACAGTGACAATAAGCGGAATAGCTGTACCAGCGCTCTCCAAGACCTGCGAAGCTGTCATTTTTGAACATGAAAGTCCCTTCATCAAGACTATTTCTTGGTTTGAATTATGCGCTGCTAGAGATACATATTACCTGTCTGCTGATCAATGAGTGCTTAGGAGAAGGTCTCAGAAGAGTAAGGTAGCATTTTATTCCTTCAGATATCATAGAAAACATTTTGGTGGCCTTAGAGAGAGGGGAAAAGGAAATACGTTATTAAATTTAGAATTTCATGTAAAGTAGCAAATGTAAGAAGACAGTGATGTATTTTATGATGTTCAGCTACCATCTTTAACAGGTGTTTGGCCATTTAATCCATACTTAAGAATTTATGTTTCTTAAGAGACAAGCAAAAACTTTCCGAGTGTTTATGGATATAATGATTACGTAAACAACACTTTATTTTTGTCAGTAATTATCATAGTGCCAAAAGAAGGAGGGCCATTAACAGGCTTTGGAACAAATACTATGCTAACAGTGAAAAGAAAATGAATTTCATGCATTTTAGACAGCAAATTCTAGTAAGAGAATATGTACATATCTGTGTCTATACATAATAATTAGCTGACATATGGGGAAATAAAATACCTAAACAAAAGAAGTACATGTAGATGAACAAAGCTGTTAGCTAAAAAGTGAGTGTCAAACTGATTGTGCTATTTAGTTTTATTATGATATTTTAAAAAGCAACAAACATTAAACAGTGTTGATGTTCAGGGTTAATTCCTCATTTATTTTAATTGGTCAAGGACACATTAAACTGGAAATAGCTTGGCTGATTTGTACTGTCTGTTTGCTTAAAATATCTGTATTACAGTTCTTCCAAGGGAACTAGACATTGCAAAGTCTCAAGGGTTCTTTAAACTGTGTTGGTTTGCCTTTTAGTATGCCTACAACTTTTTTCTTGAAATGGGACATAGTACTGGATGAAAACAACTCCAGTAAATAGTCCTTGGTGGTAAGTGATATGGCAAGAAGGAGGGGGAAGCATTCTGTAATCCTACCATTGGGTCTCAGGGCTTCAGTGAGCCTACACTTCTTGACTGTGAACTTGAATGTTTCTCAGTGTCATTTCCCTGCTTAGAGAGGGCAGAATGGATGGGTGTTTTCCTTTCCCTCGGTACGTTAGGTCCTATAGAAACCCAGCAAGGCGGTGGTCAAATAGTTTCTCCTGAGGGAAGGACTTACTAAGAAGAACAAATATTATCGTTTCTTTTCTCCTTCCCTTTCCAGAAGCACCAGGGGATTTTTCTTCAGTGTTCTCTGTGAGGGCCTAGAAGAGTAAAACTCACAAACTGGAGTGGCCCCCCTGTGCCTGGGTCCTCCTGGAATTTCAAACTCTCGGACTTGTTCTCACCGAGCCTTTAGAAATACAGGTTTTTCTACCCTACGAGCAGTTTAGGCTTCGGCTTTTCTGTCCTGCTATTGGGGTTTCTGCTCTGGTAAGCTTCGATTCCCTGTCTTTGCTCACCTGTCTCTCCCTGTGGTCTAGCTTCTCTGACAGATCTAAGAAGTGCTGTGCATTTTTTAGGTTGTTCAGTTTTTTTACTTGTTATTAGGAAAAAGTAGTAACGTCTAAGTTCCTACACGCTAGAGGAGAAACTGAAAGTCTCCAGATCTTTATTTTTTGCATCACAGATATGCACCCATTAAAGTAGTACCTACATATTCCTTTAACCTTTGTACCTAGTGCTTTGGAAAACTTTTGGAGAAAGACATCAACATGGCATAATCTTTAATTCTTCTGAGATACAGCAGAGTAAGGGTGAAAGAGGTCCAGAGTGGCCCTGTGTTCATGTTGGTAGATATGCAGAATTTTAATTCTTTTATCACTCAGTATTTAAACATAATTTTGAAGGCATTACAAGGTATTAATGCAGACACAACCTCAAACACAGGCCAAATGCACCTTTCCGCCATTTGTACCCCGACACTTCTCTGCCACTTTCCTCTTAGTAACGTGCAATCCAGCCTGGTGGGAGAAGGGAGATGATAAGCAGAAGTTGACTACGTTTCCTTTTTATTTTCTTCACAAAGAGCTTTTTTTTAAACTGTCAAAACACAAAATGTTACTGAGCTATTAAATATTTCACCAGTGTGGTTAATTTTTCCGCATGGATTATCATCCTAGAAAGCTCAAAAAAGGGTTTTTTGGAGACTCTTATTCTCTGTGACAACTCTTATTCTTGGCATTGGGTAAGCAACACGTGCTATTTTCTCTACTTTAGTTCCCCAGCAAAATAAGTTCCGAGTATGCCATAGATATTATTCTACACTTCCATGCAAAGAATAATATAACCCAATGAACATTAGGTTCAAAGGTGATACGGTAGGTGGAATTACCTTTGGTTGAGGGATTGGAACAGATATCACGCAGCTAAGGGCCTTAAAAACAAACATTTTAAGGCCAGCAGCATGCACCAACAGCTTTAAAAATATTCACACTCTTTGGTTTAGGTATTCCACTTCGGAGTTATTCCAATTACAAAGTCATTCATCATCACGCTACTTATAACAGCAAAACAACTAACGCCTGGAAAAGCCAAATAAAAATTGTATCCTGTTGGTGAAAAGCCATGTAATTTTTTTTTTTTTTAGCGACAGAGTCTCACTTTATTGCCCTTGGTAGAGTGTCGTGGCATCACACAGCTCACAGCAACCTCCAACTCCTGCGCTTAGGCGATTCTCTTGCCTCAGCCTCCCGAGTAGCTAGGACTACAGGCGCCCACTACAGTGTCCGGCTATTTTTTGTTGCAGTTTGGCTGGGGCCGCGTTTGAACCCACAACCCTCTGTATATGGGGCCAGCGCCCTACCCACTGAGCCACAGGCACCACCTGAAAAGCCTTGTAATTATTGGAATAACTCTGAAAAGGTTTGTTATTCATGTCATTAGCTTCATTATGTCTTTTTGATCCCTCCACCAAAGGAAATTACACTTGTCCATAAACTTGTACATCATTTTTAAAAATTCTTTTCCTCAGACCACAGAATCTATGTAGTTATCTTTTTAACATCCAGGAAACTGTAAACTTGTTGAATTCAGAGATTTTGTCTTTCTTATCTGTGTTTTTCTTGAATATGGCACACACTGTTCTTCAAGAGACACACAAATGAGAAAGACAAAATACCTTAAACGGATTCTAGTTACCATAGTTTAATTAAACAGTACCAGTACCGCCGCCCCCCCCCAAACATGGTCCAGATTTTAGTAACCCTGGTATTTTATCAGTGACTAACTGCATAAAGTGAAACCTGCACAGGCCCACTGCAGGATGTTGCAGTATTCAGGGAGTGAGCTAAAGACTATGGTTGCCTTGTTCCTTTTTTCCTTTTTTCTTTTTTGAGACAGAGTCTCAAGCTGTCTCCCTAGGTAGAGAGCTATGGCATCACAGCTCACAGCAACCTCAAACTCCTGGGGTCAAGCAATTCTCTTGCTTCAGCTTTCCAATTAGCTGGGACCACAGGTGCCCGTCCACAATGCCCGGCCATTTCTTTGTTGTTGTTGTTGCAGTTATTGTTGCTGTTTTAGCTGGCCTGGGCTGGGTTCAAATCCATCAGTGTTGGTGTATGTGGTGGGCACCCTACCCACTGAGTTACAGGCACCACCCTGCCATGTTAAATTCTCTGTGATTCTCTCTCATTTGTCCCTTTAGTGTTTGTTGTTGTTTTTTTAATTGTGGTGAAAAACACATAATATAAAATTCACCCTCTTAGCCATTTTCCAGTGCACTGTTCATGATATTAACTATGTTTACATTTGTTATATAACAGTTCTCTAGAACATTTTCACCTAGTAAAACTGAAACTCTAGGCTCGGTGCCTGTGACTCAAGTGGCTAAGGTGCCAGCCACATACACCTAAGGTGGCAGGTTCAAATCCAGCCCGGGTGGGCCTACCAAACAACAATGACAGCCGCAACCAAAAAATAGCTGGGCGTTGTGGTGGGCACCTGTGGAGACTTGCTAGAGCCCAGGAGTTGGAGGTTGCTGTGAGCTGTGATGCCACGGCACTCTACTTAGGGGGATAGCTTGCGGCTCTGTCTCAAAAAAAAAACAACAAAAAACCTGAAACTCCATACCCATCAAACACTGGGGATCTCCCCCTCCCTTCAGCCCCTAGAAACTACGAGTCAACTATCTGTGTCCATGATTTTGACTCCTCTAAATATTGCATATATTCATACAGTATTTGTCCTTTGAGCAGGTTGAGTTTATTTCTCATTTGCAGCAAAGGAAAAGACATACCTGAGCACCGTGGCATGTTTCAGCAAGAAGATGTTAAAAAAGATTTATTGAAGATTTGGGCTTTGAATAGGTGTTTTTGAGAAGTATCTAAGGAAACAGAATTTATTCTACATAATTGCTGTCAGGAAGTGAGGGCAATTCAGTGACTGGGTATCTCAAGAAATCTTATTATAGAGAGGGAAGACTAGAGCAAGGATAAAGCTATAATTAGTAAAGAAGAAGCTTAGAACTCATATTAACTAGAAGGGGGGTGTCTGGTATTTTGTGGCTTTTCCATGGTGACCTTATTTTGGTCTATGCTTAGACAAAATAATGAAGTGGGCTTATTTTGTCTCACTTTATCATGGTCTCAGAGTAGCCTTGTCTGATGTTTTATTCTGTGAGATTGTTTATGTTCAACAAGGAACCACGTGGCACGGCCGCAGCATCAGTCCAGTTCACGATAGCACTGAGATGTGGTCACGAGCATCAGGCCAGTTCCTGGATTTCAGGGCCTGCTATTTTCTTTTTTGCCACTTTTGGAGACTTGTAGGATTGGAACCAGAGAAATCTATAATGCAACCTCAGTTTTGCCACTTCCTCGCAGAATGATCATGAGTAAATGCAACTCTCTGTCACTTCAGTTGCTTATCTGGTACTTACCCAAAAGGAACATGGTGAGCCTTAAATGAGATGGAACATCTAGAGCACCGAGCAGACTACTTTGTACAGAGTTAAGAGCTCATGGTAGCCATACTGGCCTCTCATTAACTCGCTCTCAGGGGGGATCCCCCTCCCTCACTTTTTTCCATATAAGAAACATACTTTAGGTGACCTCTGTGTGTCAGGCACTGTTCTAGGCATGCAGTGGTGAACAGGGCACCCATGGCCTCTGGCCTCACAGAACATATAATCTAGCACAAGCTTCAGACAGTTAAATAGCTGATTAAACACAGGGTGAAAGGTTCTCAGAGAAAGGACTATAGGGGTCTCTACAATAGCTTGGCAGGGTTGGAGAACTGTCTCTGGGAGGAAGCAGTGCTTTATGATGAGAGAGGATAGGCAGAAAAAGTGAGGTCTAAGAGAACAGAGGTCTCCTCAAGGAGGCCCCAAAGGTACACCTGCGAGGTCCTGCCCGTGGTGACTCAGCTCTTAGGGATTTGTAGAAACTTAACTTCCTGGGACCTGGAAACTAATGCTTGCTTCCACTTCTGTAAAAGCCCACAGGTTCTGTAAAAGCTGGAGCCGGCTTCTTCAGCTTGATTCAAACTGACCAATGAGAAAGGTACTTGTGAGCTGGAACTTTTTGACTGGGGATAAAAAGGAGAAGACTGAGCCCATGGGGAGCGTGGCCATTTTGAATTCTTCTGTGCTGTCTCTCTGCCAGCTGAAATAAAGTCCTCCCTCTTTTAAACACAGTGTTTGGGTGTTGGTTCTCTCCATTGCCTTTCGTCTTCCTGCAATGATGATAATATCTAACAGATGAACAGGAGTTGTCTGGGGAAGTTCCTATTACCTAGCGCAGAGGGAGAGTGAACAAGGCACAGCCTGCTCAAAGAGAAATAAACAACAAACTAAAAAGTAGTAACGGAAAGAAAAAACTCACATTTTAAGTGCACCTCATAGGAAAGAAAATATCTTTTCAATTGTTTGTACAGGATTTCATTTGCCTCTGAAATAGTGATTACAGCTCATGGATTAATTAATGATGATACAATGCTTTGAAAATACGGAATGTAGCACACTGCTAAGCAAATGACGATTAGCATGATTACTGTTTCAATATAGCCTCTGTTTACTATCTGCACTCGGACTCCCAACTGTTTGCTTGCCTTCATGCACCAAAGGCAGCTGCTTCACAATAGAATTGGTTTCTCGGCCATTTTGGCCTTTCTTTTCCTAGATTGTGAACTAATCCAGGAACAATTTAATGGAAAGAGACAAAAAGTGGTGGGAATGACTTCCAAGGCCCTTTCCTAGCAAGCTGTTCTGTAATGTCTGCTGCTCTCTCAATGCCTAACACCCTGACATCGTGCTGAAGAGTATCAGGAGTCTGCTTTGGGGACATCTGGTAAAGCAAATGCACCAATGGCTATTTTTGACTATTTCTGTTATATAAACTTTCTTGGTTAGGGTCCACCAAATAAATATAACCTCTTGTAGATTCCACTGATACCCCTACTATTAAACAGGATTTCCAGATAAATAACAAACTAGTGGCATACATCGGTTCCCTTGATAATAAAGACTTCAGTGTTACCACCTTCTGCCAGTGACAAAACAAAAACCAAGAAACAATGCCACTGAGTTTTAACCATTGACAGACATCTGAGAGCACTTAGTTTGTAATCACACACTGTTCAAAGTGGGCTTTTGTTTCAGCAGAGAATAGCTGGGAGGGGCAGATGTGGGTGGCAGCATCCCATTGATAAAAATCACCTTGCCTAAGGGCCAGCAAGATGACTCACACCTGTAACCCTAGCACTCTGGGAGGCTGAGATGGGTGGATTGCTTGAGGTCAGGAGTTGGAGATCAGCCTGAGCAAGAGCTAGACCCTGTCTCTAAAAATAACCGGGCATTATGGCAGGCGCTGTTAGTCCCAGCTACTCGGGAGGCTGAGGCAAGAAGATCACTTGAGTCCAAGAGTTTGAAGTTGCTGTGAGCTATGACACCCTGGCACCAAGGATGACAAAGAGAGACTGTGTCTGAAAAAAAATCAGCTTGCTTAACAAGATGTCGTTACATCAAAACATCGGATTTAATACAGTTTGATAGAAGTTTCTGGTGAAATGTTCTTCTCCCTTGCATGCAGAAAGCTCTCTGCAGTTGTCCAGTGTGTCAAATTACTCTAACACTTGCTTGTCTGGTAAGATAAGCTGGTGGGAATTTGGCTTGGAGCGCTGCATTGACAACTATAGGTTTAGAAATGGTTGCAGACATGTTTCCATTGCAGGTGTTGAATGTTTGCAGCTATCTTTTGGCCTAAAGTATGATCCTTATTATTAGGAGCCTATTTTCAGCAGGGGAGAAAAGAGAAATTCAAAAATATATTTCTCTTAAATGGAGCAAAGTGTGGCAAGTGCCATAGAAGATGATGTAAATCCATTCTGAAAAGAGAGCAGGGAAGGGAGAGATTACTCTGAGCTGAGCAGTTTTCATGGCAGAAAGAGCATTTGGAATGGGCCTTGAATAATAGGGAATGTTTCATGCAGCAGAAATGGCATTATTAGTGAGAAGAGTGAGAGCATCCCAGGACTTGGCAATAGCACGGAGCAAGAACATGGAGGGAAGCCAGCAATAGAACAACAGGTATCGAGTCCTGTCTAGTCTATCTCTGACCTTTCGTCACATTTAAAGTAATTTAGATGGCTAAGAATCTACTATTGCCATTTTGTTTGCTGGATGTTTTTATAACTTTTCCCCCTTTCTTTATCTCTTAATGCCCTCCTTTTGATTTGATGCTTTTCTGTAATAATCATTTTCTGTATACTTTGATTGCTTTCTCTTTGTCTGTTTTGTATCTACTGTAGGTTTTTGTTTTGTGGTTACCATGAAACTTACATAAAGCATCTGATAACTGTCTCTATTAAGCTGGTAATAACTTAACTTCAATCAGTATAAAAGCCCTACACTTTTACTGTCTCTCCCACACTTTATGATTTTTCTTTTTCCAGGCACTATCCATTCCACCCAGCTAATTTTTCTATTTTTAGTAGAGACAGTCTCGATCTTGCTCAGGCTAGTTTCAAACTCCTGAGGCTCAAAAAATCCTCCTGCCTCAGCCTCCCAGAGTGCTAGGATTACAGGCTTGAGATATCTGGCCCAGACTGGATTTTTTTTTTTTATTATTAAATCATAGCTGTGTACGTTAATGCAATCCTGGGGTACAATGTGCTGTTTTTTTATATACAATTTGAAATGTTTTCAAACTGGTTAATATCATAGCCTTCATAGCATTTTCTTATTGTGTTAAGACATTTATATTCTACACCTAGTTAATTTCACATGTACCCCTGTAAGATGCACCTTAGGTGTGGTCCCCCTCACACTCTATGTTTTTAACATCACAACTTACATCGCTTTATATTGTGTATTCATTAAAGAATTATAGCTATAGTTACCTTTAATATGTTCTCTTTTACTATTTACACTGGAGTTATAAATGATTTACACACCATCATTACACTATTAGAGTATTCTGAATTTGATTATATGTTTACCTTTACTAGTGCTAAATATAAGTACTTTATACCTATATTTATACTTTCATAGATATCTTATGCTACTATTTAGAATACTTTTGTTTCAGTTTTAAGAACTCCCCTTAGCATTTCTGGTAAGGCAGGTCTAGTGGCAGTGACCTCCTTCTACATTTGTTTCTGTGGGAAAGTCTGTATCTATCTCTCATTTCTGAAGGACAGCTTTGTGGATAGACTATTTTGGGGTGACAGGGTTTTTTTCTCTCTGCACTTTGAATATGTGTACCTTCTCCCACTCTCCTGGCCTTCACGGTTTTTGCTGAGAAATCTGTGGGGAGGTTCCTTTATATGTGACAAACCTCTTTTCTCTTATTATCAAAGTTCTTTACCTTTTTTTTT
>NW_003852526.1:3052897-3078167 GCF_000181295.1 Otolemur garnettii | reverse complement strand
CCCCCACAATGCCTGGGTGTTTTGTTTTGGTTGCAGCCGTCATTGTTTTGGCGGGCCCGGGCTGGATTCGAACCTGCCACCTTAGGTGTATGTGGCTGGTGCCTTAGCCACTTGAGCCACAGGCACCAAGCCTACTTATTTCATTTTCATTCTTTTTTCTCTTCTGAGTAATTTCAAATAACCTGTCTTTGAGTTTTCTGATTCTTTTCTACTTCATTGAGTTTGCTGTTGAAGCTTTCTGTTGCATTTTTAAGTTTAGTCATTGTATTCTTCAGTTCCAAAATTTGTTTGGTTCTTTTTTGTGTTTTATATATTTTTGTGGTTGTTTTTGAACTTCTAATTTTGTTCTTGTGTTGTTTTCTTTTTTTAAAAGTTTTTCTATTTTTATTTTTTAATTAACTCATAAACCATAGATCATGTATACATTAATGCATTTATGAGGTACAATGTATTGATTTCATATAGAGTTAGGAATGCTTATGTCACACTGGTTAATATATACCTCATCTCTTCTGTTATTTTCTTGACATTGTTAAATTGTTTATCTGTGTTCTCTTTTAGTACATTGAACTTTAGAACAATTATTTTGCCTTCTTTAAAAGATAATTTATGGATCTCCGGTTCTTTAGGATTAGTTACTGGAAGTTGATTGTCTTCTCTTGGTGATGTCACATTGCTCTGATCTTCATGCTCCTTGTAGCCTTTTAAGGTGTTTGCATATTTGAGCAAACAGTCACCTCTTCCAGACTTTATGAACTGGCTTTGGTAAGAAAAGACTTTCACCTATAGGGGAGCAGCATAGGGAAGAGTGCTTTGACACTGGATCTAGTGGAGCAGAGCACCAAGTATGGAGGACATAGGGGATGCCATGTCTCATCAGCTCAGATAGCTAGGATCCATGACATTGTCAAATGCATGTTCCTGGGTCGTGATAGATGTGTGGGGTTTACAGTGGCTGCAAGAGCTATTTGGGCTGTAGAGTAGCAACTCGTGGGTACAGCAGCAAGGGACCAGAGAAGTCAGTAGTACTGGGGAAAGAAATGTGCATGGGTTTGGCTGTAGACGTCAGCTGCAGAAGTCACCTGGAGGTACATGCATGGTGGCATGGGCTGGCTTCAGGAAAATGCATGATGGCAAGGGCTGAGACTAGTGGCAGGGTTGGGGCCTACTGAGAGTACACAAATATCATTGAAAGCCAGCTGCATGCAAATGCAAAACTATTGGGGCAGGGGCTGACATCAGGCACACATGCAACTGCAGGGCCCAGCTGTGGTTGCAAATGCAGAGGTGGGCGTAGCTCTGGCAGAGTAATCAGGGTGGCTGCTCAGGCAGGTAGAGTCTGAGGAGGTGAATAACTGATGACCCTCAGTGACAAAATCTACTGGGGTCTTCTCTGGAGCAGGTTGCTAAGTCCATGACAGCAAATACTTTGGCTCTTCAGTGGTGAAGGGTGAACAGATTCTGCAGTAATTGTGGGGACTGCTGAGGTCCTCAGCAGGGAAGGCTGGGAAGGCTGAAATTGAGGTGGGTCCTTCAGACAGTACCCCCAAAAGCTAGGGACGCTGGTTTCACGCTGTTTTTCTTTTCCCTGTGGGAAGACCATGGCTGGGGAGTTCACCGCTGAGTAGTGTTAGCTGTAGGGATGGGATGGTAAAGGCAAAATGAAACTGTTCTTATCCATTCTGTGTCATTTTTTCCAGATTTTTTTTCTTTTTTCTTTTGCTCCATTGTACAGGTGTAGCTTCTTAACTGGACTCCTGAGTACTGCAAGAGCTATTTTCCTTCACGGATAGCTATTTAATTGTTGGGGTTTTTCTTTTGTCGGTATATGAAAGCTCTTTCTTCACTATCTTACTGATGTCTCCTCTGATCTTTCCTTAGAACGGGTGACCAATGTACCAGTCTTATTGGCATATTCCCAGTTTATACCTTCTGACCTGTGGTAACTATGGTAGGTTAATAATGTCCTTCAAAGGTGTCTATATCTTAATTCCTGGAACCTGTGAATTTGTTACCTGACCCAATAAAAGCAACCTTACAGATGTGATGAAGGATCTAGAGGTGGTGAGATTATCTGGGATTAAGTGGGTGGGCCCAGTGGAATCATAAGTGTACTTATGAAAACAGCCAGGAGGATCAGACTTAGTAGCAGGAGATGTGATAACGGAAGCATGAAGTTGGAGTGATAAGAGAAGAAACCCTCAATCTATGCAAATTGCCTCTAGAACCTGAAAAAGGAAAGAGAACAGTCTCCATTCAGTGCCTTCAAGGGGAGCCAGTCCTCCAGACATCTTGACTTTAGCCCAGTGAGACCTATTCTGGATTTCGGACCTCTAGTACTGTAGTATAATAATTTCTGTTGTTTTAAGTTGCTAAGTTGCTTTGCTAATTTGTTATAGCAATAATTGGTAACTAATACAGTAACTATCCTGGGCTCTCAAAAATAGCCTGATTTGGTGATAAGTTATATCTTTATTCTATGCATAGGCTGCAGGAGTTCTGTCAAGAGTCATTCTAGGAAGTAAAATTTAGGTTTATCTGCTTTGATTACCAGGGATTAGACCTTGATCTGAAACCAGATCTTGGAGGTGGGAGTCTGAGCAATTGAGGAGAGTGGATGCTATGCTGAATCCTTTCCCTCAATAGCATCCTGGTTCAGATGTCCATGAACCCTCATTCAGAGGCTTAATTTGGCTTCAATCACGTCTTGTTCTGTTTGATGAACTTTGATAGGGACAAATAGAATTTATGGTGAAATGCTTTCAGAACCATATTTCCAGAACAGTTGGGAGTATCTGCCTTTTAGATTCATGTAAACCTACAGTTCATTTGCCCAGCAGCATCTGTCAGTTCATTTCCCAGAAATATACGGAAAGAATTTTTCTTCTAAATAAATACCTACCATCCATTTTCAAATAAATGAAACAACATCTAATATCATTATTTTCCCCATCAAAAAGTTTTTTGAAACATTTTAGTCAGAAATTAACCCCCCTGTAATCAGTTCCTGTAACTTCTATATTGTTCAAAGAATTACATATCTACTCAATTGTTTTTTCATTTTAAAAATGGTTTATTTCTTTAAGGATTTCTCTCAGATGGCTGAGGCATTCTTTGTGGGAGAACTAATTTAAGATGGCAACTCATTCATACACATACCATAATGGTGTCTTGGCCCAGTTTGTGATGTAATAGGGAAATGCATTTCAGTAGTGACTAAGTAAAGCAATAAATAGTTCTATTTTTGTGACACAATAAAAGCCACCTATTTCTGTCTTATTAGTTCCTGAGCTTTTAGATTTGTTCAGATGCCTATATAAATGAATGATTAAATTATGTGCTAATTTTGGTATTCAGAAAGATATTAAAAGATTTGTTTTTATGTTTTAAGACCTTATAAAATAGACCTCAGGAAAAGTATCACTTGGACTTACAAGTTGACTATTTTTATTTGTGGTGTGGTATTATTCTACTAAAGAAAGGTATGTGGTTATTTGACTTTTCATAGCAGATTATGTATGGTTCTGATCTTGCTTTTACTCAATTTTATTCTGTTTTAAATTCAAGGTATCATATATTAATTAGATAAACTATATGGAAAAGTTAATAGAAGAAACAAAGTGAAGCAGAAATTAAAAATCAGATTATGAAAAAACATTTAGCATAAATTATAGTAAAATGCCAGCAATTTATGAATAAGTTCTCAAAGTAAAGAGTTAAAGAAATACAAGTTATAAAAGAAAAAGTTCAAACATGGATTAACTTATTATTCTTAGTAAAAACTTTTAAAAAATATTTAAGACTTCAGAAATAAAAATATTAGATCAAAGAAGTCACAAAAATAATAATAAGTAATAGTAGTAGGTGATGACTGAAAAAGAACAGGGCAAAAGAAGAAAAAACTGATTGAAACAAATGTAAGTGTATCAAGAATAATAAAGCATATGAAAATAAAATTATATAGAAAAGTCAGTTTGAGCAGTACAGTCTTACTCAGTAATTGATAGAAAATCAATCTTAATTCCTAGATAAGCAGGAACTGAGCCTCATATACAGTTCGGACCATCCCCTTATGTTAAGCATGTTCATTATTTGCAATATTAAATGATTTATTAGGATGAACACACTTTCATAAAAAGAACAAACAATAACAAGGAAACAGAAACAACCTAGCTTGTCCTAATCCATATTTTTGGCAGTTTTTAAAAAATGTCTTTCAAAGCTAAGATTTCCTGATTGCCAAATAGGGTACTCCATAGGTAAGGAAATTCAATCAAATTATTCCAGTTGTACACATATATCTGCTTTTTAATGAAGACAAGCAGTCTAGTCTGCATATAGAACTGAATTACTTTAGAATTTTAAATACTTCACATAACTGAAGTCATTTATTAGTCTCCATTTTTGTAAAAAAAAATGATTTTGTAAAACATCAAGTTTGATCTTTTGGGCGGCAGGCATATTTCTAAAGTTTGTGGACTGTGACTGTAACATTCCAGAGGAAAGATTTTACGACTGTCAGAACCACTCACCAGGCTAGGCAAAGAAATAAGTGGGGATGACTCAAAGGTCACATAAATATTGCACAAAATGTTCCACGGATGTATGTGAAAGAAAGCTATAAACCATAAAGCCACTTGAACCAAGTATTTCACATTTCATGCATTTTTATGTACACTGTACATATATAAATATAATTATAATTATATTAATTATAATTAAGAGTAATTACATTTATGACACAATTGGACTTGTAAATGCAAATCTAAAGATGCCTTCGTTTCCTTAATCCTATTTCAGAGTTTGCATCACTATCAGTGGTTAATTGATTACTAACAGATAAATTAAGCCTTAATTAACTAGGACTAGAAATCTTCAATTAACTAAGTATGCCCCTAAATATACATGATAAAATTCTTAGGAAAGAAAAATACCTGTGGATATGAGAAATGTGGGGCGTTTTAAACCATCAAATATCTCTTGAAGGACAGCAGAGAATTCCTGTTGAATTAACTTGGTATAAGCATAGCTTAACCTCTCAGAGCTCGCGCATCCCTCAAAATACAAAACCTTTATCTGGGCTTGGTGCCTGTGGCTCAAGTGGCTAAGGCGCCAGCCATGTACACCCAAGGTGGCGGGTTCGAATCCAGCCCTGGCCCGCCAAACAACAATGATGGCTGCAACCAAAAAGTAGCTGGGCATTGTGGCGGGTGCCTATGGTCCCAGCTACTCAGGAGGCCGAGACAGGAGACTCGCTTGAGCCCAGGAGTTGGAGGTTGCTGTGAGCTGTGATGCCATGGCACTCTGCCCAGGGGGACAACTTGAGGCTCCTGTCTCAAAAAACAAAAAAAACAAAAAAAAACCCCTTTATCTGAAGAGCAACCTTTTGACCTTGTGGATGTAATCAATATGGCAAAATCTTCTGTGCCAGCATGTATGTGCGCATGCGCTCATGCACGACCATGTACACACACACACACACACACACACACACACCCTTCTACACCTCTACAGGCTACCAAATGGCAAAATTGACTTGAGAAGAAACTATTAAATTTTATACCTTAAAAAAATCTTAGAAAATGTCCATTCCAAACTCTAATAAATTTTTTTTAATTAAATCATAGCTGTGTACATTAATGCAGTCATGGGGTACAGTGTACTGGTTTTATACACAATTTGAAATATTTTCACCAAACTGGTTAACATAGTCTTTATGGCATTTTCTTAGTTATTATGTTAAGACATTTATATTCTACATTTAGAAAGATTCACATGTACCCTTGTAAGATGGACCATAGATGTGGTCCCACCACCCTCCCTCCACCTACCCTCCTCCCCAAACTCTTATAAATTGGAACCTGAGCTCCAAAAGGTGACCTCCTGTGCTTAGGTCTAGCAAACCACTAGGTGGCCAGAAATGTCACATCACAGGTAAACAATGCTAATCAGTAAATGTTCTTTTAATTAACATTCACTGAGTACTCACAGGCTATCTGACTCTCTCTTGGTGTTACAGGTTTAGAAGGATTCTATGGAAAAGTATGAAAATTAACGTTGGAGTCCGGAGACCTGTATTTCTCTCCTGGCTCTGATAACTCCTGGCAAGATGTCTTTTATAATATCACTGATAGCTTCCATTTTTAACATCTATAAAATAATGATAGTAGTATATGCCATTCTTCAAGTGAGATAATGTCTGAACTTTTATCAAGTACAAAAAACATATAAGATAGCATCATCATTATCTTCTGAGTTAATGTCTTTAGATATATTTAGACCAATGTAGCTTACTTAGGTTTGATGGAACTTTCGGTTTTATTAGAACTACAAGGGAAAAATCTAGGGAACTTAAATCTCTCTGGGCTGGCAAGTAAGTGTAGAGAACATTCTCTAAATCTTTAGTGAAGGCCTTCAGGGGTTTGCATGTGAGGGAATATGCCTGCCCTGTAGGTTTGTGGGGAAAGTTATTTTTCACAAGCAATAAGTGAAATGTATGCATTTCTATTTCCTCCTGTACCTATGGTTTCTTTCTTCTTAGAAAGTTTTTCAAAGCTCTTTTGCAATAATAGTTTTCTCCCTCATCTGAAATAATCATTCTTCCCTTGTTTTAGACATTCTGTTTGGGCTGCTGCAACAAAATACCATAGATGGGGTAGTTTAGAAACAAAGAAATTTATTTCTCACAGTTCTGGAGATGGAGAGATCCAAGATCAAGGTGCCAGCAGTGGGGCGTATGGTGGAGGCTGCTGTCTGGCTTATGGACCGTGTGTTTCCACTGTTTCCACCGTGTTCTCCCAGCGCAGATGTGGGGAAGGCAGCTCTCTGGGCCTCTTTTACAGGGACATTAATCCCTTTCTTAATCACCTCCAAAGACTCTACCTCTTAATAACATCACATTGGTGCTTAGGTTCCAGAGCATGAATTTTGGTAGGGACAGAAACATTCCGACATAGCACCCCATGACACTTGGTGATTGCTTGTTATCCCGGGTCTCGCTCCTGTCCCATAGCAGTGCTTTTTTCTGACTCCCTTTCCTTGTGGGCTTCCTTTCTCCATAACTGGGAATTCCTGATCCCTACCTCTAGGATCAGCCGCACTCCCAGCTCTGAAATCAGTCAATCACGTTCTTAGACAAGAGAACGGGATCATGGGCTTAATCAGTCTTTCTGTTTATATTTGTGCCTAAGCTTTGACAACCAAACTCTGCTTATTTAAGACCAATCTGCCAGGCTATGCCCAAATTCTAATCTCTTAAAATTGGATTTGCAGCAATGGAAGCAGCTTTCTCCCCATAAGAATATTCTCAAAAAGTTATCAATTATCAATACTTTTAAAAAGATGATTGTTACTGTGATGAAAATATATTTGGGAAATAGCAAAAAACCAAAATATTGAGGGACGGAGGAAGAGTCAAATGGCAGCTTCTGAGATACTTATTTCTCCCTCAAGCTTGATCTCAGAACTTTCCCACATGTGCTATGTTGGAAACTAGCTCTGAACTCAGTTCTGTGGCTGTGTTACTTCCCCATCTCTTTGATGTCAACTGCTTGTATTCTTTGATCTCTAAGTTACACCTGCTCTGAACTTAGATTCAAGAGTTGACAGCCCTGATGACATCTTGCTGGATTTCTTTAGCACTTACTGGTTGTCTGCAGTTCCACATGTCATCCAGAGTAAGTTGGAAAGATACACTGTTTAATCATCTTCACTATCCTTCCTTGCAATGTTAACTGCCTGGCCCTGGTGTAAACCCGTCTTTGAAAGGCAGTGGTGGTAGTAGTCTAGATGGTTGAAGGGGTGATGGGCACCATTAGATTTAAAGTCTTTTTTTGTGTGTGTGTGATTTAGACAATTATCTAGGAATCTACAATGAAAAAGGATACAAAAGCTATCAGGTTAGCAAAATAATAAACCACCATCTTAGTTCTTTACTGGTATATATATATCAATGGGAAGTGTGACTACATTCAGGAATTCAGCCCACCTTCATCTCCCTTTAGCATTTATAATTCAGTAAACTAACCTTTTGCGAAAAGTGATACTAAATAATAAATTCTTTGTATTAGTTTATGTTCCCTGAGAAACACAGTCTTGGGTGGAGATTTATATTTTTTGTGGTATACACTCCAGAACAGCCTCTATGGCCCTATGAGGCATGAGGAAAACATGTATCGGATAGATTCAACAAAGATGTCAGCTCATATCATAGGGGGTTCCAGATCTGGGATAGTCCTTTAGAACTACTCTAAATTGAGGCTAAAGGGTCTGACTTTTGTACCTGTACCTTGGTCGGTTATTGATATGGGCCACTCCCAGCAACTAGACTGACTTATCTCCTTTTCCCTGAGGGTAATAGCTAGAGAGAACTGAGCCCTGAGCAGTTCCACAAGTCTTTCTGGAATCTGGCAAAATGTATGCTTGAGTCATAAAGGGTTAGATCTGGCTGGCTCCCCACAGCATGTACATACTGCCTCACATACTTGTATGTCTCCATATATAGCATACACATCTATATATACACATACACATGTGCGTATGTGCACATAGGGCCAAGCATGCATTACATATATAATGTACACATCCATCCATGTCATATGCCTGTGCTTATACACACGTGCTGTACACGCTCAGCTATATCACTGCTTTTTACAATACTCAGACCTCACTCCAAAGTATTCTTGGTCTTTTAATTGAAATACAGAGTTCCTTAAGAGAGAAGTTTGTCGTGTTTTAACAAGAAATCTTTCTGGAAATCCAAAGTTCAAATCAGGCTATCTTATACTCAGCATCAAAAAGTCATATTAGAGTCTTAAAAATAGCATTTCTCTACCTCCACATTCTTACCACTACCCCACAATGTCACCAGAAAGCTTTTATAATAAATTATTTGAAATGTTTCTACACAGTCATTTCTCCACAGAGAGAACAATATCTTCATGTACAATAATCTATATCTCAGCTAATGGCTAAGGATTACATTGACTAAGCCATAATGAGGTCACCATGTTGGGTTAATATTAAGGATATTTCTCTTTAGCCCTTTGGGCCTAAGTGTCAGCGTGGTTATTCCTCTGTGTTAAAAATCCTATATTCTTTTTCATTTGTAATAAAAAATTCCATTAAAGTAGTACCCTGACCATAATCTCTAACCTTGGACTCGATGATCTGATCCATTTTTACTCCCAGATGACACTATCAAGAAAAAACTTTTTAAGAAAGATTTATGATGGTGCCAGACTAATTTCTATTTTTTTTTTTTGTTGTAATGAATTTGTTACTGAATTAGTTGGATTAATTGATTTCTGATTTTATTAGGAAAACACATGAAAATAATAGGCCTTTTTCAAATTACATCTTCTTGTAGCCACTGAAATGAACATTTTAGGGGCCAACTATATATATAATAAGGTTGTTTGAACTAATTACAAAGCTAATCAAATTGGCTATTGAGGAATGGTGTTTTTTTTCACAAACATTGAATTTTTGTCTTTGTCAGGGTATGGGTCAGATTCTCTAATAATATCTTTCCCAGGTGTCCAAACTATTCCGGACCAAAAACTTTGCTTTATACATATTGTTAATTCATTCTTGCCATTTTCACTGTCATCATTCTCAATGACTAATTATCATCTTGGGCATTAAAGCTAGACATTAAATAATATGATGCAATAAAAATTAATGGTAGCAAGCTGTACTTTTGAAGCGTGTAAAATAATAGTAGATAACATTTATTGAGTGCTTAATATGTGTCAGGCAATGTCTTAAAAGCTTTCGTGCTTTAACAATAGTATAAGGCAGGGATTGCTTTGGAATTTATCAGCCGAGAAATTTGAAGCACAGAGAGGGTTTGTGCCTTGCCAAAGTCATAGAGCTAATGACTTTATGATTTTAGCCAGGCAACCTGGTTCCATCAGAACCACTGTTGCTTCTAGTGAAGAGAATTATATTAAAAAGATTATATTTGCCTCCCATTTCTGTATGTTAGAATAAGTACCCTGGGGGTATAAATTATTCTTTCTTTTTTTTCCTTGAAATATAATGCTGTGGAAAAAGTAAGACTGGCTGAAAACCTTAAACTAAAGTAGGAAGGCAGGGTTTTAAAGATAGATAGGCAGTGATAATGTCAGAAGGATTTGGCTCATCCCCCATCCTCCTCGCATTCTAAGGAGTTAACATTGTGGGTTGTGGTGAGGGATGTGGCGAGAGCTGGATATTGTTATTAGGTGCCATTTTCACTCATTTAAATTGCAGGCTTATAGCCTGGTCAGTTGTCCTACCTGAACCTGAGGATAGGAAAAAGGTGTGATGGACTAATCAGTAGCCATATTTGTTTGAATTAATGCTATGAAACCAATGATACCTGGAGATTACACTTCTCTATATTCTGTATTCTAGATGTCATTTTAATGAGGGGAAGAGCAGAAATATGAAAGGCAAAAACAGTCATTCGAAGGAAATTATTAAACTAGTTAGATAGGAAGAATAATTTTGGAGGGTTGAATGGAGATAGTTTAAGCCAGAAAAATCAAAATATTATCAGATAACAGGTTTAAATTGTTGCCACTATTTAGAAGGATGGTAGTTCAAAAGGAAGGTTAGGGGTGGTGGCTGTCGCTCAGTGGGTAGACTGCCTGCCACATACCCCGAGGCTGGTGGGTCCTGGGCCAGCTAAACAACAATGGCAACAACAAAAACAACAGCAAAAAAAAAAAATAGCCAGGCACTGTGGTGGGCGCCTGTAGTCCCAGCTACTTGGGAGGCTGAAGCAAGAAAATCGCTTAAGCCCCCAAATTTGAGGTTGCTGTGAGCTGTGACACCACAGCACTCTACTCAGGGAGATAGCTTGAGACTCTGTCTCAAAAAAAAAAAAAAAGAGGACGATTAGGCATGTTTTATATATTAAAGAAACCATGTTATTTGCATATCTGTGTGTATCAGATATGGTAGTGAGTCATCTGCCTTTCTGTTTGTTTATGTTTAAAATAAAATCCCTCCTTGTCACCTTCCTGCTCAGCCTTGCCCACATCCCCTCTCTCCTGGTGTGAAGCAGGAAGGAGGGGAAGTTTTTTTGTTGTTGTATGGAAGAGGTGCACCCAGGACTTTGTTCCAGACCCCCATTTCCCTGAGAGGTTTTTTGGTCTTTTTGTTTGTTTGTTTGTTTTTATATTTTACTATTTGTGAACGATTTTACCAGAGTTTACCAGGAAAACTCTTACAGTCAAAATAATCTTACAAGTTTCCAAGCAGAGGAAAGAGTTGTGGAGTTGTAATGGTGGTTGTTTGTTAAGCATGTGTGAATCTGTATCTGTTTCTTCTATTGTCACTCTTTTAGGGATTTATATGTTGATAACAAATCATTGAATTTAAACTTACATTTGGAATCCTAGAACTCTGGGAGGCTGGGGTCAAAGGATCTTTTGAGCTCAGGAGTTCGAGACCAGTCTGAGCAAAAGCCAGACCCTGTCTCTACTAAAAATAGAAAAAATCAGCCAGGCCTTGTGGTGGGTGCCTGTAGTTCCAGTTACTTGGTAGGCTGAGGCAGGAGGATCACTTGAACCCAGGAGTTTGAGGTTGCTATGAGCACTGCTGACTCCATAGCACTCTACCTGAGGCAACAGGGTAAGATTCTCAAAAAAATAATACCTTAAATTTGGATCCCTAAATTTTTGCTTAGAATCTCTGCAAAAAGATGTATTTATGAGGCAGCACTGGAATGAAATAAATTTAGTACATAGATGATTCCCTGTCATATAATCAGGTAGTGGCATTAAAAGTTGTTGGAACTGCCAAGTCTTTTGCATCACAGCATAGACTTATCAAAGTGGAAAGAAGTTGGTGGTTAATTTGCATTCACATAGGACCTTAATTCAGTTATGAAATATGGGCAAGTCAAAAGTTTCTGGCTAACTTTAAGAGAAACTATTTGATTGATGGTAATATGTACAGGCAGTCTCCAAGTTACAAATATTCAACTTATGTACAACTGGCACTTACAAATGCGAGCTATGTCCCCAAGTTACAAACATCCAGCTGACTTGCACTTAGGAAAGGAGGCTATTACAGGTAAAGGTACCTGTTCCAACGTACATACAAATTCCACTTAAGAACAAATCTACAGAACCTATCTCATTCGTAACCTGGGGACTGTCTGTAATTCAATCATAAAGAGACAAAACTCTGAGTTTAACCAAACAGAAAACGCAGGGGAAGACATTCTAATATAATTTGATATGGTTGGCAATTTCCTGTCAATCATAAAAAAAGTCAAGACCACAGGCACTGGTGAGAAGCTAAATATAACTGTCAAATGACCGAAAGTGATTTAGAAGGATCTCTATTCTCTCTACATTTGTCAAAAAGGCTTAGAAGCAAATTCTAATTCAGGTTGATAAATGAATGATAAAAAATGTGTACATTTAGTGTAGTGTTTCTATTTTTCCCTTGAAATGTTTTATAAAATGGATAATGGATTTTATAATCAATGGCCTTTTAGATTCTAGAAAATGTGGAAGTTGCATTGGTGCCCTCTTTCATGGTCTTGCCTCTGCTTTCCAGATAATCTCTCCACACTTCCTCCTATTGTATCGTCTGGCTACACGGAACAGTTTTCCCCTCCGTGGATATGCTATGTTTTCTCAACTTTTTGTATGTGATGCACATCCTCTGCTTAGCCTGCCCTTTCCCTTCCCCACCCTCAAATGCAATTTTCCTGGCTCACTCCTACTCAGACTTCAAGACTCAGCTCAGACATGGCTTCTTTAGAAAACCTTCTCTATGTACCACCTCCATGCTGCACCCCCTGCTTATCTCTGGCACTGCACTCTCAGCGCAATCTTATATTTTTCCTTGCATTGATTTAACAACACATAAACAAAAGCAAACATATTTTTCATGCAGCATGGCCCCTAAATTGAAGCCAAATTCTTCATCTGGTGCTTAACTGAAGAAACTATGATCTGTTTTCATACTGGGTGTGTGTGTGTGTGTGTGTGATCACACTGTGTGTGATAGATTTACTGAGCTATTACAGTTTGTTGTGTAAAATTGCAGGGCTCAGTCTGCAAAAATGGAACTCATGCTAGCTATTTTAAGCAGGATGAACTATAGTACAAGGAATCAGGCACATACACATTCATCAGAAGGCAAG
Source organism: Otolemur garnettii (assembly GCF_000181295.1). Lineage (NCBI taxonomy): Eukaryota > Metazoa > Chordata > Mammalia > Primates > Galagidae > Otolemur > Otolemur garnettii. The sequence goes on along the minus strand of NW_003852526.1, from coordinate 3,065,017 downwards.
AAGTTCAAGGCTGAATCTTTCAGCATAAGATACAGGGTAGGGTGCTGCTGCATTCTCAAATTAAGAAAGTGCAATTAGGAGTCCATTACTGATCTGCCACAGCTACCATTCACAGATCAGGAAGCCACCACTGTCCCTTTAGCATATGGCTCTGAACCCCCATAGAGCTTGAGATCAGACACTGGATCACTGCTGAAGAATCCCCAAAGTGTCCAGGCCTGTGCCTCTGAGCAGTAAGCATCCACCTAAATGACTGGCAATCCATACCCCAGAAACTTGTGAGCAGGGGATTCTAGGCCAAGTACTTTTAGCTCTCTAACTGGTGCAGATCAGAAAGGCTTTCTAAAACGTTGAATTAGTTGTTGAATGCTAATTCAATGTATCCACCATAACCAGGTATTCTGTGAATTTTAAGCAAGATTGGGATCTTTATTGATTAATTTTGATTATGCATTAAAATTTACACCTCATGTAACTGCAAATTCATATTATATTCTAAGATAATGGCCTCTTTGTCTCAGCTCCTAATAGCAACTATGTCAAACTCATTTTTAGAACATTGTACCTAGTATGGTGTCTGGTCAAATGAATGAATGAGTAAATAGACGAATCAATAAATTAGTGAATGATGAATGATCAAAAACCTGTGTCCTTTATTGCACTTTTTTGAATTGACAAATTCTTTTGATTTTTTCTAATTCAGTGGCTCTCAACCAAGGTCAATTTTACCACAACTGCACCCCTTTCCCCCCAACCTCATACATTGGAAGTGTCAGGAAGCATTTTTGAATGTCACTGTTTAAAGGGTTGGTGGGTGGGTTTACTGTTGGTATCTATTAGATAGAGACATGGGATACTTTCAAATTTCCTACAGTGCACAGACTTGCTCCCTCAATGAAGAATTATCTAGTGCAAATTGCCAAGAGTGCTGAGTCTGATAAATCTGCTCTAATACTTCTTCCTCTCACTTTTGTCTTCCGCAATATCCTTACGTCAATAGATCAGAACCCTTAAGTATTTGGACTAATGTAAGCCTTCATCTGTCTTCTTCCTTTTTGGTAGGGTTTTCTCTCTGTAGTCTCTCATTATATGCTAGTCATTCTATTCCCACATGTATTAACCGTATGTATGGACCTCAGGGACACATACTGGCCGTTAAGTCTGTGTATAAGAACATTACTGGAGGAAATTTTTGGAGTGTCACTCTTTCACTTCTTTTCTTACTTTATTTTGCAGCTGTAGATTTGGAATTAATGTTTCATTGTATTCATAAAATGTCTCAAAAAATAGAGAGATGTTGTTTTAATATATTTGGAAACATGATGAACAATATACCAATTTTACTGAATTAGTGGATTTTGATGTTTTTTTCTTTTTTCTTGCAATTTTTGGCTGGGGCTGGGCTTGAACCTACCACCTCCGATATATGGGGCCAGCACCCTACTCCTTTGAGCCACAGATGCTGCACTTTTTCTTTTTTTTATGCATGACAAGTGACTGGTCAAGAGCCTTCAAGAAAAATGAAATTTTGTTCCTAAAATGAACTTCTTAGAAAAATCCAAAACTTTAGAAACTTATTCATTTTCATAATTAAATACTTCTGGAAGTGTGAATATGTCATAATTAATTTTTATAATTAAATACTCATAATAATTAAAACATAAGTACTCAGTTATAATTAAAGTCCAATATGTCTATGGACAGAGTAGTTAGGTCAATGTAAGTCTTAAAGGCAGAACCATGTAAAACTCTGTTTATGGATTCAACAAATCTTATTGAGTACCTACTATTGTCCTCTGCTAGTCATTGAGAACATATTAATGAGCAAATTATAATCAGTCTCTACCTTCATGGAGCTTACATTACTTAGTTAGGGTCTTCCCTCTAGATAATCATCCACATAAATTTAATTGCTATGGCAACAAGTCCCATAATTGAAAATCACAGGGTGGTATGAAAATAAATAGAGAACTTAACACTATTTCTAATCTAATCAGGAGAATTTTTTTAAAAAGGAAAATAGTAATTAATCTCATACCTGAAAGATGAGTAAGAATTAACTGTGCACAGTGTGGGGCAAACAGCATTTTTGGCAGAGGCACACGTAATGTCCTGAGGCAAGAGACAGCTTGTCTTGCTCAGAACTACAAAGAAGGATTTAGGATTTAATGCTTAGTACTGAGGAGTACATGGTTTTAGTAGAGGCAGGATTTGATAAGATTTACATATTAAATGACTCTTCCATTGCCCGGTCGAAAATGGGCTTGTGGCTTAGGAAAAAGTAGTGAGAAAGTAATTTGAGTAGTCCAGGTGAGAGATGATACTACCTTAAATTTAAAAAGATGGATTTAGAAGTCTCCTAAGCTAGACTTGGTGACTGATTTTTTTTTTTTTTTGGAGGGGTGAGAGGAAACATCAAAGGAGAGAGAGGTGTTAAGTCTAACTCAGAGGCCTCTGGCTGGACCATCTGGGAGATTGTTGGTGCCATTTACTGTGATAGTGAATTCTAGAGAAGAAATAGTTTAGGGGCAAGGCTGTAATATATAATAAATTTATTTGGGGGACACTCTGTATTAGAGAGTCTTATAATACATCCAAGTGTCTCAAATGGAAATATTATGAACATTTGGACTTAGGAGTCTTTAAGTCAAAAAAGTGATCCAGCTGGATATCTGATTTTGAAAACCATTGAGTAGAGATGATATTTGAAGATGAAAATAGATAGATCGCTTTGGGAGAAAATATGGAGACAGAAGAAGGCCCAAGGTTGAGTTCTGAATAAGATCTACATGAAAAGATTGGGTAGAAGAGAAGTCCACAAAAGGGCCTGATCATAAGTCACGAGAGAAAGCAAGGGGGTATAGAGACATGGAAATATGGAAAGGAAAAAATTGCCATTAGAATGGAGAAGTGGAAACCTGTATACAAAGGATGCTGAGAGGTTGACTAGGAGAGACAGAGATGTGAACATTGTCATTGAGTTATCAACATGCAGGCCATTGGTGGCTTAATGATAGAATTTAGGAGATAAGAACAGAAGTTAGATTGGAGAGGGTGGAGGAGTGAATATTAGAAGGAAGTGGAAACTGAAGCTATGCTATGTGTTTTGTAACTGGGGACAGATAAAATTTTATTTGGAGAGTTGTAGTTTAGTAAAATTTTATTTTTTAAGATCATAGAGACAATTTGTATGCTTAGATGATAATGAAAAATGTCTAGTAAAGAAGGAGAGATTGGGTGGCACCTACGGCTCGAAGGAGTAGGGTGCTGGTCCCATATGCCAGGGGTGGCAGTTTCAAGCCCAGCCCTGGCCAAAAAACTGCAAAAAAAAAAAGCAAAGAAGGAGAGGTGGAATTTATCATGGGTATCATCCAAAGGGAGAAGTTCAGAGAGAATGTGCGGAGAGGGAATTCACAGCACATATCCTGAGATTTTCCTATAATAGAAAACACTTCTATTTGGTAATAGGAGAAAAGAAAGAGATAATGAATGTGAAGTGTAGAATATTTATCTAAACATTTTCTTGAATGGATAATCTTAGTGTGTCATGACCCGTCAGGCTCCGGTGGCCCTGGTCTTGGTTAGCACAGGAAGGAACCAGGCGAGAAGCAGATTAGAAGTACAAGCTTGTGGAAGGCGGGCTAGCCCTTACTTTCCCGGTAGCCCCAAGCAACCTCCGCACCAGCCTTTTATTGAGTCAGAACAACACAGGTGAGGGGAGAAATTAACTATGACTACCTGCTGAGGGCACCGGGCTCCTCCCACAAGGAACTCCTGTGGAGGAATGGCCCGAGGTCCACACCGCAGCTGCAGATCATCTTGCTCGAATGTTGGCATCTCCTATATTAGTGATCTGAGATTATTTGCATATACATCTCCAGAGCTTGAGACTGGTGTGCATGTAATTAGAAGTAAAATGTGGGAAGGCATCTACAAGGCATTTGTGGATGCCTTCCTCCTGGAGGAGTATTCAATAGGTAAGGGCATATAATCTCATTTGACGTCGTTTGGCATATGTGTCATCCAATGGCATGGGGACAGAGAGAGCTAGAGTGGCGACGGAGGACCTGTGTAGTATGTAGGAGATCTGGCTAGGACCGCCCACCAAGGAAACAACCACAATAAAAGTTTATGAGCACAAAACACCCATGAGATCCTGATGTGCTTGTAGATTTCACTAGGACTAAACAGCACTTTAAACAGTTTTTAACCCTTGTTCTGGATAGCACAGGAATAGAAAGATTCACTAAACTCTTAAGATGTACAGGCAGTTTTGGCTGTGATAGTAGCAATGGCAACATGGCAGGAAGAATTGGATTTGGTAGCAAGAAGCAAAACACCCAGCTGCATTCCCATAGGGGTTAAACAATGGGGGTTTATTTATCACAGGATGGTAAGTGCTGAAGTGTAAGTTTGTGGTATTTTTACCACATTCAACATTCCAGGCAGGCATCTTTGTGCTTCTCTTGGTTTTTTTCTCAGGTTTACAGTGTAAGTGCGAAGTCCCAGCTGTTATTTCTGCTTTTGAGGCAGAAAGAAGGAGAAACTTGGAAGCGCTTGCCAATTGATGTGTCCCTTTTTATCAAGGAGGCAAGTTCCCCTGAATTCTCTTCAGTCAATCTCTGCTTTCATTCAGGACCAGGGGATAAAAGAAGGCTAAGAAAGTATATACTGTATTTGACTCCACATGTTATAGACCCTGAAGTTGGAGACATCACAGTAGCAGCAGGTGGGAAATAGTTTTGGGGTAGCCCAATCCTCAGTGTCACTTAACAATAGGGAGGCAAGGGGGTGCCTATTGAGATTCAATAGTTCTCAAAGAGTGAAATCACTGGCCTGTGTGGTGGTAGCAATGGTGAGCAGGGCCCAGGCTGAGAGAGTGGGAGTCACCATGTGGTAGCAGCCAGCTCTGAAGAGCTTATGAACACCAGATCCACCAGGCAATCAAGAAGGTGAAAAATCAGCAGGGAGATGAAAGCTCTGTGGGCTTCCAAGCCATTCTCCAGGAGACTCAAGATAGTATTGTTGCCCAAATTTCTCTCTATGCCAAGTCCTTGATCTCAGAGATTTGAAGGATGAACCCATGGACCATGTGGATAAGCAACAGGACAGAGTTTATTGACTGGGAAAGGAACAGAGAAGGAAAGAAGGGCAACAGACCTCCAGCAGCAGAGGGGGGAACTGAAGTGGGAAGTCCCCACCAAACCATGCGCTTTTATCTAGAGGTTCATATACTGCCTGCAAGCAGGAGGTCTTGAGAATGTATATCACAGTTGGCCAAGAACCAGCAGACAGAAAACATTCTGCCCATGTTGATTAGCACATGAATGAATTAGCACATGAATTTAGTCTTCAGAGTCTCTGTCCCAAATGAGGCAGCTAGGTCTAAGTTTTTCACTCCAATGGGACCACCCAGATGTGATCAGGCTGCCTTTCTCTGATCTTGCTTGACTCTGGAAAGGCCTGTTTGCCCACACCTAGAAAGTGGAGGTCCCTGTCCAGCTCTGAATGGGAGAGCCCTGTATCAGTATCATCTCTATTTTACTTACCAGCACATAACCAAGACCTTAGTATGGTGCTGGTATATGGTAGACAATGAATGATTGTTAATGAATCATCTAAAAACATGATGAGAAAGGAAACAATCAATAGAATGAAGATATTTCCATTCTTATGGAATAGAATAAATATTTGCAAACCATGCATCTGATAAAGGGTTAATATCCAAAATATTACATAGGAGGAACTCAACTCCATAGCAAGAAAACAAATAACTTGATTAAAAGAGGAGCAAAGGATCTGAATAGACATTTCTCAAAAGAAAGTATATAAATGGCCAGCAGGTGTATGAAATAATGTTCAAGGTCTTTAAATATCAGGGAAATATAAATTAAAAGAGAGCCACCTGTGAAAATGGCTATTATCAAAAAGAGAAACAGAAAGTGTTGGCAAAGATATGGAATAAAAGGGAGGTTTTTGTAAGCTGTTGGTAGGAAGATAAATAAGGATAGCCATTATGGAAAGCAGTGTGGAGGTTCCTTAAAGAATCAAAGACAGGACTACTGTGAGAATATAGTGATTCAAAATAATGTAGAGGTTAAATTTCCAATATCTCACCACAAAGAATGACAAGCAAGTAAGGGGACAGATATGTCAGTTAGCTTAATGTAATAGTCCACATTGCATGCATATATCAAAACATTACATTGTACCCCTAAGTATGTGCAATTATGATTTGTCAATTAAACATAATATTAATTTTTTAGAGAAGAATATGGTAAAATAAACCCAGGATGATAGTAAGAGGAAACTATCGCTTCCTTGCTCAATTTGGGAATCATTTTATTGGAGTTAGGGCTGATTTGACAGATTAAAATGGTTAATTTTCATAGAATGAGAGGAGGATGTATCCTCTTCATCTTCTTCCCCAATATATGTTCTGGTAAGGTGCTTATTTAAAAGAGACATACAAAATTGAGGAGTTTGGAATGGGGTATATTTAAAGGCTTTGCCAAACTGGGATACTCACCTACCACTCTGAGGAGAGAGATACTGGGCAGCCCAGTGCCGTCGAGTCCACACATGTCCTGCCTGTCCTTCAAGATATTCTGCATTTTCCCTTGATAAGAGACCAGAAGACTTGGAAAGAATTTCACTCCTGATTAAAAATTCCATTTGTCTGTGAGCCGAGCATGTTTTAATAAAGTGAAAGAGAAATGAAACTGAGACTACCTCCTTCTTTGCCTTGTTTAGGTGAGTCACAGAGAATTGAATCTTCACAATTTTTTCCATCTTCTGTAGGCTGCTTAGTCATGGATTCTCTGAAATTATATTAATAAATACAGTGAAATTGATTTTATAATTGTGCAAGCTTAAAACCTAAGAAGTTTTTGTTCTGAGTGTAAAAGGGGGTTAGGCGAGCTATCATGTCTCAGATCCAGTAATTTCCAAGCATCTGAAATTTTTGTATAATTATCTGTCCATGTTAGCCTTGACTTTCTCACATTTCATTGTTGCAGACAACAGAGTTATGATCTGTGCTTCTTCTAAAAAGCCATTTTCAGTGAATTGGAAAACAACCCAAATATCTCCTCTCTCTCCTTAGACATTAAAAAATAATAATTTGTTTAAAACCACAAAGAATCAGAACATTAGAGAGAAGAGAAGGAAATCAGATTAAAATCCTTTTTCATGTATTTTCTCAAGGTGGAGAGTTCCTTTCTCAATTAAGAGACCATAGAACAATAAGTAAGTGAAAGAAGCTATGGCAAAAGCTAATTCCCTGGCTAAATTATAACTTTCACCTGCTTTTGACATTCAGATGAAAAAACATTTAATTATCTTTATAACACAAAATAAATTACACAATAAACTATTATTCTATATTATAATTAGTCCTATGGGAAAAATGAGGGTTGGAATAAAAAAAAAAAAAGGCATGTAACATACAGAATTTACCCCCCAAATGGAGGAAGCAGTGAGTATTTGAGGGATGTCTTAGGGAAATATTGTAAAGAGTTAATCTGAGTGGTGACAGAGTCTAGGATCAGAAATGTAAATTTAAGTAGCCACACAAAGGTGACATGTAGAAGATGAAGTGTTGTTGCAGGCCTGAGTTGAACATAAAAATCAGAACCCAGGGAGGGGGGTGGGAAATATCTGTAGCCCTAAACAGCCCCGAGAGGAAGTTGGAGCAGGAAGCCCGGGATACCGGAAGCTGAATCAGGAAGAATAGGGAAGGTCGGCACTGAGTTTCATGGGCTGCAACTGAGTGGGAGAAAGTGACCTTGGCTGGCAAGTGAATATCTGGACTACCACGTGGACTACCTCACCAGCTTGAGAAAAACTGAATGCAAAGAGGAAGGAGGGAGTAACACAGGACAGATTCAGAGAGCAAAAAGCAAGGAGGGGGAAACCCATGAGTGGAAATAATAACACTTTTTAAATCAAAAACCCAGGGGAAAAGACTGTGAAAGGGGAATCTTCCTATGAGGCTTTTTTGTTTATTTGTTTTTGAGATGGAGTCTGACTCTGCTGCCCAGTCTGGAGTGCAGGGGCCAAGCACAGGTGGAATTGTGCTGTACTGCAGCCTCAATTCCTGGTGTCAGGGGTCCTCCAGCCCCAGCCTTCCTAGTAGCTGGGACTACAGTCACATGCCACCGTCCTGACTCCTGTGTGTTAAAAACGACAGTAAGAAGATAGACCGATTGAAAGTAGTTCACTAGGTTCTACGTTAAGTATATTAATACGTTTCCTGTCAACGTCTGTTGTTTCTTGAATGACAGGTTTTACAGTCAGTTATCATTGCCCTGTAAAACTTACAAGCTACTTAAACATTATTCATAGTCCTTCAATTTTTAAAAACTACTTTAACATTTAGAAGTACCATCTGAGGCTTCTCCCAGAAGCCTATATGTGTGTGGGGTGCTCCTTATTATTACTATTTTTTCTTTTTTATCTATAGCAATAGTAAGCAGAGCAATATCACTGACCTTAGATAAAGAAATTGACCACAAGTTATAAATCCCTGTTCTGTATGTACAGCATACATGCGTATCTGATTCCATACGTATGCATATATAGGCTATGTGTACATATCTACACATACATGAATGTGAGTGTATACACACATGGCCATATAGCATTCACACCCCATCCCTGATCAAATGTTCAGATAATAGATAAGCAAAGCGAATTCTGTGGCAGAGTTTGAAAGCTAATGGAACATGGACTGTTTGGTTGGGGGAGGAGGTGAGGTAAGGCGGCAGCAATGGCAGATTCTGATCCTGGATCAATGCCCTTTGCTACTTCACAGAGCATTAGGGACACCATCCACACACACAGAGTCACGGGTAAATATCTTTGACGGCCAGGCCAGTACATTTTCCTGGACATTTGGCTATTCCTTAAACCAGTGGTTCTCAACCTGCCTAATGCTGCAGCCCTTTCATATAGTTCCTGTGTGTCGGGACCCACAGATTGAGAACCATTGCCTTAAATTGTCAGAACTTAAGGATTCATTGTGGCCTAAAGAGCATGAGACCCACCACCTGGAGCCCTGGAATCTAGTCCAGGCTCTTAGAAGCTGAGTAACTTTAGGCAGGTCACTTGTGCCTCTGGGTATCAGGTTCTCTCTCAGTGTGTTGACTCTGCTTTCTGGTCCTCACTCTGTTTTCTGCCTGAACACACTGGAGAGCTGCCGCTTAGCCGATGGGTAGTAGCAGTGATGAAGATACATAGAACGTTAATTGAGCACTCACTGTGAGTCAGGTTCTGAGCTCAGCGTTTTTCCTCATTTCATCCTTACCACATAAGTTTGCATTACATGCTATAATTGTTTCCAATTCAGAGACAAGGGAACTGGCTTAGAGAATTAAGAAACTCAGCCAGGTCACACACCTACTGAGTAACAGCCCTCCTGAATTCAGGTCTAGCCAGTATCTCAGTGCTTATTCCTAGTCTCTGCATTACGGCTGTTCCTACTGTCATGATTCTCAGACTGGGTAGTGACAAGGTCAAGTCCCCCACCCACAGACATATAATCACACTGGGGAGGGATTAGATTGTGAAAGTCTGCCAGGATATTTACAAGAGCCCCTGGGGGGTATTCCTGCTTAATTATCGCTGAAGTAAGTCATCTTTAGGATTCTTTTCATAGCTAAATTTCAGGACATTAGGATCCAGCTGCCAAGAAAGAGGGAAACTTCTATTTCTATCTTTACAACAAGGTTGAATCTAGTTAAGTTCCATTGCTTTCTGCTGCTCCCTAATAGTTGCAGAAATTTGCCAGCCCTCAGTTCCTCTTTGTCTCCTTCAATAACTCATCGTCTTCACAGCAGCCTCTGATCAGGAACTTCATTACATTAGCTCTGATTTGTCTTCTGATCATACCTCTCAGATAACATATTGAAAATGCCAGCTGGGTTGCTGATGGTGTTCTTCTAATTAGGCTGCCATGGGCATAATTTCATTAATATTGCTGTTAAACAGATAATCTTGTCACTGATGGCTGGGATCCAATCACAGCCTGTACATCAGCAATTATTATCTTTATATTTCGCCATTACATGTAAGTTGACCGAGGGTCACCATAAATGAGAGTGATAGCTATGTTTTGCTTTTCTGTTATCTGAAAGATGTGTTGCAGTGTCCTTCCGAACACTGGCCAGTGAGCACGCCTCAGAATCAGCCCCATTTTCATGCATTTCTTTTCCTTCCTGGGTGAGTGTGGGAGAGAGGAAGTGTCTACAGACGGATGAAATCTTTCACTGCAGGAAAAATCACAACAGTCCCGTTGAGAGCCATTCCTGGAAGCTTGGGTAGAGTCCTTGAAGCTAAAGTGTAACTGAGGGTAGGAAAAGGATGACCATCGTATGTGATTAAACTGCCTGAGGAGACACTGCCTTTTTAGTGTTTTCAGAGCACTTGATGTGGCTGGGACCTTACCTCTGCCTGGTAGGAATGTCCTTACTGTTTGGAGGGCTGGGCAAGGCCCTCGGCTTTTTCTAATTCCTATTGGGGGTTTTCTCTCTTCTTGTCCTTCCCTGACTCCTCAGCTCTGCATCTGGCTGTGACATGTCTTTCCAAGTCCCACTTCCTTGCATCTCAGTCTTCTCCGGGGTGTCTAATCTATGGCGTGGCCTGCAGGCTGTATGCCAATTTTGTGAGGACTCTTTTTTTTTTTTTTGCTTATCTGTGGTGTCAGAATCAAGAAAGTGTACAGGGGCCACACTTTTATTCTTTATTTTTTGCTCATCCACTTTTGTTAGTGTTTGTGTATTTCATGTGTGGCCCAAGACGAGTCTTACTCTTCCAATGTGTGGCAGAGAAAAGAAAAGTTTGGATACCTGAATTTAGATGAAAAGAATGGCCTGGGAAAGAGGAAAGGTGAGAGGATAGGGGGGCATATCTGGGCTCAGTCATGAGAGCCCCACTAGAGCAGCACCTCTCCCTGTCTGCTCCTCTTGCCCAACCATTGCCTTGCTCCGCCAACCCCATCTGCCACTGATGCTGGAGTTCTGTGTTCCTGACAAACACAGTTATTTTCCCAATAATCAGTATTCCCAAAGACAAACAGGGGAGCAAAGCCTGCAATTTTTACAGCTACCCCATTATCTCTAATATCCCTGTCATCATTTATTGAGTACAACAATGTGCTGGGAACTATGTTGTGTGAATTTTATATGCATAAATTCATTCCCTGGCCTCAGCCCACACGTCCTCAGCACCAAGGCTCCCCTTCAGGCTTTATTCCCTGGGCTAGATGCTCAGCTCAGCAGCCACATGGAACTTGGTCGCCTTCCTCACCAAAGACTTACTACCTTGGCTTCTCATCCCTAGCATTCCTGTTTTATTCCCTGCTCTCTCCTATTTTTTTTTTTTGTTTCCTGCTCTCCATGTCCTCTGCTAAGGCCATCAATCTATGGAATTTTCATTCTACTCTCAGATAAAGGAAAAAGCAAGAAGAGCTGAGCGCTGATCCAGCTGTCAGGAGTACCAACCAGTCTTGCAGTTGTTTTCCTGAATATACTTTGGCATGGGGATATATGCAAACTTGACTGCATAGTTTCACTAATACCATTATCTCAGGTACTTTGTAGTTTAGTCAACTTTTGCAGGTTGGCCAAAAAAGTCAAACTCTAATAATACTGCTTCTTTGTAATATCCTTTCTGAGTTATGAACAAAGAATTTCAAAATGAAGTTTCAGTGCATAATCCATTGACATGCTGGTGACAGCCTACATTTTGAAGGAATACTGAACAATATAGAAAAATTGCATTTGTGTATCTCAATGAATTACCTTAAAATGTTACTTTTAGAAATAGTAATGTTGGCTGGACATGCTGGCTCATGCCTGTAATCCCAGAACTCTGGGAGGCTGAGGCAGGTGGATTGCCTGAGCTCAGGAGTTTAAAGGCAGCTTAGGCAAGAACAAGACCTCATTTCTATTAAAAATAGAAAAACTAGCTGGGTGTTGTGGTGGGCACCTATAGTCCCATTGCTCGGTAGGCTGAGGCAAGAGGGTCACTTGAGCCCAAGAGTTTGAGGTTGCCGTCAGCTATGATGCTACAGCACTGTACCCAGGGAGGGAGACTCTCAAAAAAAAAAAAAAAAAAAAA
>NW_003852526.1:3044920-3052871 GCF_000181295.1 Otolemur garnettii | reverse complement strand
TTTTCCAATCCAAGTCTAAGCAACAGATCAAAATAATTGGCAACTGGAAAGAACATCTTTTGAAAGTATGTTCCTTCAGGACTGGAGTCTTTTCATACTATTTGTTCACACCCAGTTCAGACAGTTCCTAGTATAGAGTCAGATTTCAATAATTGTTGGTGAATATTATTTTCAAATGAAAAGAATGCTCTTAGAGTCTGTCTATGCAAGTGTTTCAAATTGAACTAAATTATTTATCTTAGCTCAACCTTCCTTCCCTGCAAATCCCTTTCTTTGCTGCTTATTTACACAGAGTGCAATTAAAGGTTGGCCAATGGCTGTTGCAGATGGAATATTGGTTGAATGCCCAGACCAGGAGGAGAGCTTCACACCCTGTCTTATTCTTATCACACTGTCTTTGGATGGGGAAATTAAGATTTGGTTTGGAGCTTTTGTATTTAGCTTGTCACTTGGTTTGTTATTTGTCTAGAGTCCTTTATAGCTGACAAAAGGGGCAGAGTCCTAAATGTGAGCTGCTTGAGGCAGGGCTTGTGTCTTATTCATCTTCATGCTCCCCATTAGCATTTAGCCTAGAAAGGGCAGGAAATGGCTGCCATATGTTAGGTACCTACTAAGTCAGGCACTGTTCTTGGTCAGTCACACTCATGATCTTATTTAATTAACACAACAGTCTCATGACCCAAATAGTTCTGAATTTAGAGTTGAGAAAACTGAACACAAGGTTTAAGGAATTTGCCAAAATTACATAGCTTTGAGGGTCATCATTATACACCAAACTAGCATAGTGCCTAATACATAATAAATGTTTAATACATAACTATTCTAAGAGCTGTTTTTCTCTGAATGTTCTTGCTTTTTTCAGTAATATTTCTCTTTAATAAATGTGTTCAATTGCCACAACAATGGTTTAAGACATTCTGGTGAATGTACAAAGGTTTTCATATTTGACTTATGTATACTATAGACCAGGCATCCTTAATCTGGCCTGCGGGCCACATGCAGCTGGCTTAGGACATTTATCCAGCCTGACAGGTGTTTTTGCCACCGCTGCCTGTCCTGCTTAGCAGCCGACTCATCCCAGGGACCTCAGTCCGGCCCTCCAATGGTCTGAGGGACAGTGAACTGGCCCCCTGTTTAAAAAGTTTGAGGACCCCTGCTACATGCTTCTGTTCATGAGATCAGTCCCACTTATAGATTTGCACATGTTGAACCATCCTTGCATCCCTGGGTTTGAAGCCTCTTGATCATGGTGGATTATTATTTGATGTGCTTCTGAACTCAGTTTGCTAGCAGAATTTTACTGATACTTTTTGTATCTATATTCATAAGGGATATTGGTGTGCAGTGTTCTTTTTTTGTTGTGCCCTTTCTTGGCTTTAATATCAAGGTGATATTGGCTTTGTAGAATGAATTGGGGAGGATTCCCTCCTTCTTGATATTCTGAAGTAATTTCTGCATTATAGGTACCAATTCCTCTTTGTAGATCTGGTAAAATTCAGCTGTGAAACCATCTCGTCTAGAACTTTTTTTGTGGGATGGTTTTTTTATTGATGCCTCAATTTTGTTGATTTACATTGGTCTGTTTAGGAGTTCTATTTCTTCCTGATTAAGCCTAGGGAGGATGTGTGTTTCCAAGTATTTGTTCATTTCCTCAACATTTTCCAGTTTATATGCACAGAGGTTTTTATAATATTCAAAAATGACATTTTGTATTTCTGTGGTATCAGTTGTAATATTTCCTTTTTTTTTTCTGATTGAGCTTATTAGAGTCCTTTCTTTTCTGTTCTTGGTTAATCTAGCAAAAGGGCTATCAATTTCTTTTGATCTTTTAATTTTTTATTTAAGAATATTAGGAGGTGTAAATATTTTGTTTACATACTTTTTCATACAGACTGAGTCAAAGTTATAAGTTTGCCCCTTTACTTGACCCCATAATCATTTAGCAGTAGGTTGCTTAATTTCCATGACTCTGTGTAGAATTGAGTGTTTCTATTGGAGTTGATTTCTAATTTTATTCTACTGTGGTGTGAGAAGATGTATGGTATAATTTCTATTTTTGAATTTGTTGAGACCTGTTTTGTGGCCTAAGATGTGATCAGTCTTAGGGAATGTTCTGTGAATAATCTATAGATTCAATGTAATCCCTATTAAAATACCAACATCAATTTTTGCAGATCTAGGAAAGATAATTCTGTACTTCATATGGAACCAGAAAAAAGCCTGAATAGCCAAAGCAACCATCAACAAAAAGGACAAATCAGGAGGCAACATTATACTAGACTTCAAGCTATACTACATGGCTATAGTGACACAACAGCATAGTACTGGCACAAGAATAAAGACATACATAGACCAATGGATCAGAACAGAATACTCCAGAACAGAATACTCAGACATAAAATTATCATATTTCTGTCTGATCATTGACAAAACAAATAATAACATATGCTGGGGAAAAGAATCTCTATTCAATAAATGGTGCTGCTAAAATTGGATAGCCACATGTAAATGACTGAAACAGGATTCGTACCTCTCACCACTCATGAAAATTAATTCATGATGAGTAAAAGACTTAAACCTAACATGGGAGGAAGCAGGAGGGGAGGGGAAAATTTACACCTAATGGGTACAATGCACAAGACGATGGTCACACTTATAACTCTGACTAAATGTAATTCACGTAAGCACAACCTATGTAGCCCCATAATATTCTGAAGTTAAAAAAAAAAGATGGTGGCAAATCATCAGGACAAGAGGGGAACATCGTGACAGGGTAACCTAGTGAATACTTTTGCAAGCTGAGTACAAAGAACTAATAGATGATTCTTTGTATTCAGATGGAGAAATTAAGATGGAGGGAAGAAGGGGAATGACTGGGGCAGACCCTTCAAGCCCAGAGAAGGAGCATGGACAAGAGACACACACCATCTCCTCTGAGCCAGGAGGGATGGAAGTGAGCTGGAGAGAACAGGTGAATTTGAAAGCCAGGATTGGGGAAAAGTTATTTGCTCACACGTGGTTATAAGCTGAGTTATAATTTTAACAAGTCGTGTGAGATCTTGCCTAAGTGGTGATAATAAATAATTGACTCAGAAGCAAAATCCTCCCTTTCCTCACAGGGAACTTAATTCATTAACAGGATGAACAGACTCATCTCTAGGGAAAGTCTGAGATCCTGAGAAAATCATGTAGAGTCAATTTCTCCCCCTCTAATAATCTATGTAGATAAAAAAAAAAAAATGAACATGGAGGGAATACCTGAAGAGAAAAATGAGATCTATAAAGGGCTGAAATGTACTTTACAATTACATAATACTCAGTGGCTTTTATGTTCCGTGTTCCATGCCAGCCCCCACTCCTGTGCTCCTGTTTTTCCTTCTGCCTCCTACGCTGTCCTCACCACCTCCTCCTTACCTTATCTCCTTAGTCTGGGGCTCATCTACCCCATTTCTTCATTGATACCAGGGGGACACTTTTTTTTTTGGAGACAGAGTCTTATTATGTCACCCTTGGTAGATTGCAGGGGTGTCACAACTCACAGCAACCTCCAACTCTTGGGCATAAGTGATTCTCTTGCCTCAGCCTGCCAAGTAGCTGGGACTACAGGCTACTTAGTAGCTTATTAGAGTCCTTTTTTTTTTTTTTTTTTTTTTTGCAGTTGTCATTGTTGGTTAGCTGGCCTGGGCTGGGCTTGAACCTGACAGACTCAGAGCATGTGGCTGGCACCATAACCACTGTACTACGGGCGCTGAGCTGTGCTGCCCATTTCCATCTATTGTGCATAACAATTATTAGTGTATATATTTTATCTATCCCATTTAATGTTTTTGTTTCTAACATGAGGAATGTCTCCTAATTTCTGTGTATTTTCCATGATCCCTTGCAATTAGTGAGCACTGAAATGAAAAAACATTTACTAAATCAATATAATGATTCTTGTTTTGTTTTGCTTTTTTTGAGACAGGGTCTTGCTCTTTCATCCAGGCTAAAGTGCAGTGGCATTGTCAGGACTACAGGTATGTGCCACCATGTCTGGCTAATTTTTTTGATAGTGATGGGATCTTGTTCTTGCTTGGGCTGGTCTTGAAATTCCTGGCCTCAAGCAATCCTCCTGCCTTAGCCTCCCGGAGTTCTGGGATTACAGGCGTGAGCCACTGTGTTTAGCCAATGATTCCCTTTTTACGGCCGACAGAACAAACCTATGTGACGTGACATATTAGAACTTGTAAGTGTAGGATTTAGAACTTAGGTCTTGGGCTCCCTAAGCTTGTGCTGTTTCCCTATACTATTTGCCTGTCTAAAAACTTCTAAGTATTGTCTAAAGGGGTACTTGAGGGGGGACGGTGAAATAGGTTCTAATATAGAGAGAGTCGGATGAC
This sequence comes from Otolemur garnettii, assembly GCF_000181295.1. Classification (NCBI taxonomy): domain Eukaryota; kingdom Metazoa; phylum Chordata; class Mammalia; order Primates; family Galagidae; genus Otolemur; species Otolemur garnettii. Next base: position 3,048,492 of record NW_003852526.1, on the reverse strand, counting down.
CCAGGCATATGCCAGCTGAGTCACCTTTTTTCTTTCCTAGAAGCCATTTGTGATGTCATTTGCCTGTGTCACAGCCTACCTTCCCTAGTCACTCTCCTGATGTGGGCATCATACTCAAATGTGCCTAAACTAGAGCTCCAGCTGTTTCTTACAAACTTCTCTAATGGTGAATAAATACACAGAGATAGCTAGTGGCCTTTACTAAAACAATATTTTATATTGTAAGCACAGTTATCTGATATTTTTTTGGGGGAAAATATTTTATATTGTAAGCACAGTTATCTGATATTTTTTTGGGGGGGGGCAGTTTTTGGCCTGGAGCCAGGTTTGACCCACCACCTCTGGTATATTGGGCCAGTGCCCTACTCCTTTGAGCCACAGGTGCTGCCCAGTTATCTCATTTTTAAACAAATTCATATCATATATTCCCTTGCTTTTGTTATGTATTTTGCATATTCAAATTTCAAAAGTTAAGAGTGTACACATTTGTGAAGAAGGATCAAATAAAATGCTTATTTTCTTGCTAGCTGTATATACATCTTTTTTCTTTTTTTCTTTTTTGTGACAGAAAATGTATTTGTAATGAAAAAATCCATGGTATGTAATAATTATTCCCAGACTGGCACCAAACAAAATTGTGTCTTATGGTTGTATTTCTCTCTTAGTTTTCACTATACCTACCTTAGATCCTTTTTCCTCTTTGAAATTGGGTTGTTCTTAGCTAGGTGCCAAAGTCTCCCCTTCCTTTCAAATTATATATATCATGATAGGGTCTTACTTTGTCATCCTTGCAAGAGTGCAGTGATGTCTTCCTAACTCACTGCAGCCTCAAAGTCCTGGGCTCAAGTGGTCCTCTTGCTGAATAGCCTCACCACCAAACAAGCTAATTTTTTTTTTTTTAATTTTTCATAGAGATAGGGTCTTGCTCTTGCTCAGACTGGTCTCAAACTCTTGGCTTCAAGCAAACCTCCAGTCTTGGCCTCCCAAAGTACTAGGATTACAGATGTGAGCCACCTCCTCCTACTGCTCCTTTCAAATTAAAAGTAGTAAATTTACCAAAATTATTTTTAGTTGAACAGCATATGACCCCAGAAGAGTGATTGATTACCAGTAGATTTCTTCGCCTGAGTTAAGTGGTGAAGAAAATATTTTTTGCAGGTAATCTGCATGATGTTTAGAAAAGTTACATTGCAATAAGAACCACTATTATGTCTAAAAATGAAGCTCACCCTGGATATATGTTTTATACAAAAAGAAAGAACAAACCTTTGTCATATAAGAGTTTGTGGTATTACAGTGTTAAGATTTAAATTAGGTCACAATATTCTCTTTTCTTCTGCATCAAACATACAGAACATAGTATTTGTCTCCTTTCATGAAAATGTAAAAATTATCTAGTACCATATTTTTTCCCTCTTATCTAATTTCTTGATAGAAATGAAGCTGAAGTCGAAAAAAGAAAAACATTTCTTAGAATTAATATTTACAGTAACTTGTCCTTTTAATCCCCTTCATGTTTATAGTGCTAACTTTAGTAGCCTTTATAGTCAGTTTCTTTTTCACTCTATACTATTTAAAATTTTGTCAGTAGAGTCTGTTTTTGGTCTCACAGATCTTATCTACAAAAGGCCACTAGGATAAAGTGCCTAGAGAACTGACCTGGGGGCTACCAAATTTGTTTCACATTCCCCTGACCCCTTCATTCTCCGCGTTGAATTATCTATGAACACAGAATGACTCCTCATGAACTATCTTTGAGAAGACAAAAATGTTGACAGAAAATGGATCACAATACTACATTGAGATCAGATGCCTCAACTTACTGTAGATGCATGGACATCTTGCAGATGGTATGCCCACGGTTAGCAAACTACCAAGGAGTTCACAGCTCCCAAAGATGTGTGAATGCTTGGAGCAACCAAGTTACGTTTATTTAGTACCTAGCAAAGCAGAAAATAACTCTAGAGACGAGTTATTTCTTCTTTTGAGAAACCGAAAAGGCAAGAAATATAGTTGAAAACAGAGAGACAGATTGTGGTCAGGCTTACAATTGGTCCAGTGAATGGACCATATCTCAGAGTCATGAGCTGTGGTTCTTCAGGAAGACTGGTTGGCCTTGAAAGAAGCCACTGGATGAATTCTTCTAACTTGGTGGCTCTGAGGAAAAATGTCCACTTTCCTCCGTGAACAAAAGTTAGCTTGATCCATGTAGGAAAGTCTGGGTAAATGTAAATATTTGACTTTGCTTTTTTAAACCTTCTCAATGCATTTTGATGGTTATTTTTCTTTGGAGTTTTAATTTGGGGAGAAATTGTTTCTTCCTCAAGATTATCAGTGGGTTTTGAACACTTGGGCACCTTCTCTGGTCTTGCTGAAGGTATTTCAGAGCCTGCAGAAGCTGATGTGTTCTTTAGAGTTTCTGGTTGTATGAGTTTGTGAAGCAATTTCATGATTTCTTTACTTTTTTCTCCCTCTAGAACCCCTAAACAATGTAAGCTGGAGCAAGAATTCTGGTTTTCCAATTCTGTCACCTTCTTTGTTAAAGCTTCCAGGTCTTCCTTCAGAGAAAGAGTACTTTTAGTTGCTGTGGATTGTATGTCTTCATTAACATTCACTCTAGTTTCCAGTACTTCTATCTGCTTCTGATAAATGTCAAATTTTTCCTGGATTTTTGATATTGCACCCACAACATCAGTCATTTGGTTGAGGAGGGTAGCTTGGGCAGTTTTAACATCTTGGAGCATTATTGTAAGACTCATCTCTTCTTCACAACTAATGTCTTGCTCACAGTTATAGGAAGTTATAGTTGGATACAGGTGCTGAACCTTACATTTATGGTAAACATTTTTGAGAGATTTTCTGATCTTGGAGAGATTTGAAGTCCACATTTGCCCAGCAGCAGCTTTTACCCTTTTCGTATGAAATTTATACATCTTTTATGCTGAAACAAGAGCTGAAGTATTGGAAAACATGACTAGATTGACAGGAAGAAACAACAGCAAAATGAAATGGTCTTTCTCTTACTGTTAATATTTGCTAAATGTCTTTCCTGGTAACATCATGGAAGGTCCTATGAGTGGCATCAGTAGCAACAGTAGGTACTCTCAGGTGGTTAGCTTCTTGTAGGACAGCCCAGCTGGAGAACTCTGGAATAATGGCCATCTGCATGAGATCCTGAAGGCAGTCACTGCCCTGATACTGATGTCATAATGACTAGTGACCAAATAGTAGAACATATTTAACTGTAGGCAGTGGTTCTCCAAAGGTGTGGTCATTAGGCTCTTTTTCACTTATAAAACTTGAGAACCACAGAACTTTTGTTCCTGTAGGTTGTACCTATCAATATTCCATATTAGAAATTAAAATGAAGAAAGCCTTCAGATATTTGCTTATTAATTTATTCAAATAAAAACCCACTACATGTTAACATAAATAACATATTTTGTAAGAAAAACAATTATATTTTCCTTTTTTTTTTTTTGAGACAGAGCCTCAAGCTATCCCCTTGGGTAGAGTGCTCTGGCATCACAGCTCACAGCAACCTCCAACTCCTGGGCTCAAGTGAGTCTCCT
>NW_003852526.1:3038990-3044293 GCF_000181295.1 Otolemur garnettii | reverse complement strand
GGGATTTTGCTTTACTCTCCTGTCCCTGAATTTCTGTTTAGTAACCTTTCCAAAATATCCAGAAACCCTTCCAAACTCTTGTCGAGGAGAAATGTCCTGCTGGAGGCTGGCTACCACAGACTAATATTTAGGACCAGAGGGGGTTGTTAGAATGGATAGCTGTCTCGTTTACCTTGGCCACGCCCATTTCCCACTGACTTCTAAAATGCTTAGGGCCTATGAAATTGTTAAAAGCCAATAAAAATATGTGAGATCAGAAAGAAAAAAAAAATTGGCTCAGAATACAAAAAGAGAGCTGCAAGTTTGAAATAATAAATGTTTAATTAAATGTCTCTAAAATGCACTATATCATCTTCATTAATTGTTAAATGTAGTGTGATTAAAATTTCATTACATTCGAAGGCAATTTGTCAATTAGCTATTCTCTCTTTACAAGAATTCCCGATTAAATTAGAGGTATTGCTTGTAGTAATTACTCCCTCCAGATAAATACAAGTAAGTCTTATTGGGCATATACCAGTCACTGTTCTAAATATTTGCTTATTTAATTGATGCCCAGAGAAGACAAGTAGCTTTCCTAAGGTAATACAGCTAAAAAATGGGCGAGTCAGATTTTAAATCCTTACGTTCTGACTCCAGAGTCCACGTGTTTTACCTCAACTGCCACACAATCATGATAAAAATATCTGTTTGTCACAACTCAGACAGAGACAGACATTTCATTATTTTAGAATAAAATCACACTCTATATCTACAGAAGACTTATTTTTATGAAAAGTTTTATTTGTTTAGCAACATAAGAAAAGTAAAGCTTTATTTGGGTATTGATTTACCACAGCTATTTGAAGCAGAAATATGGGAGGACTTGAGAAGTTGAACTAGCTCCAATTCAGAAGTAAAAATGAACATTTGGAGGCTGACCTTGCCTTACTCTAGTCGTAGTGAGACGACTGGAATCAAAAAAATAGACTTTAAATTTTTCAACTGAAAATGTTGATTATTGTTTTAATAAAACAAACCCATCTCACAGGTTTCATGAAAACATAAACCCGTCCACATTTCTAAATACTGATGGTAAAGAAGGAAGCTTCAGCCTATTTGGGACTTGTCAAACGTGATTTGGGTGAAGTTAAGAGAGGAGTCAAAAAGAGAAAGAATAACGGGAAATGAGCTGACTTCCTCTCTTAGGATTCCTGCCCTTTAGGGGGAGGTAGAGGCATTCAGGAATCACAGAGAGTGGTAGACGGGAGCCTAGTGGGAAACTCTTACTGCAGAAATTTGTTCTCCCAGAGGCCAGCTTTCAATGGAAATGGCATTTGGAGCCAGAAAGGTGAGAGTTCAAGGCTGTGCCCTGAGTAACTCTGTGCTCTGAAGCAAGTTACTAACCTCTCACAAGCCGGTAAGGTGCGGTAATAATAGCACCTATTTCGTAAAATGGTTGTGAGAATTAAAGTGCTCAGTATCTGTAAAGCCCTCTCTCTAACCACCTCCTTCTCATGTCCCTTCTTCAAGTGAAAGAGGAAATGGTTGAGAGTTTCCAGCCTTGGCTGCGCTTCCTCGCTCAATCTCTCGCTCTGTCTTTTTTCATTCTCTCTTTCAAAACGACCTAGGCACAAAGCGCACGGTGCTCAGTGTTCAATATACCATGCAGATAAAGCATTTTGATTAGAAGCAGCAAACAAGGCTGGACAAACCAGCCCCTGCCTATGGTGTCAGGCAGACTGGCCTAGAATGACCATTGGCTCTCATAAGGAGGAATGTTATTAAAATGTAAAATGCTGGTGTGTTTCAGAACAATAACTATAAATTAATTAGATCATCTACATAAAAGACGCCCTAATTTATATTCTTTTTAATATGTGCATATATTCTTTTTTTTTTTTTTTTGAGACAGAGTCTCACTCTGTTGTCCTGAGTAGAGTGCCTTGGCATCATAGCTTACAGCAACCTCAAACTCCTGGGTTCATGTGATCCCGTTGCCCCACCTCCCAAGTAACTGGGACTACAAGTACCCAGCCACAACGACTGGCTAGTTTTTCTATTTTTAACAGAGGTGGGGTCTCACTCTTGCTCTTTGCTCAGGCTAGTCTTGAACTGAGCTCAAGCAATCTACCCGCCTCAGCCTCTCAAAGTGCTAGGAATTCAGGCATGAGCCACTATGCCTGGCATATGTACATATATTCTTAAGTGGGAGAGAATGGGCTACTTATAGTTATCCTGCTAGCAATTAGGTATTATTTGTAACCTTCATGTTACACCTACAGTCATCTATTTATTTACATATGTGTCCTTAGTGGTTGTGACCATGAAAACTTATTGAGAGTCCTTTATTTCTCCCACAAAATTTAGAGGCCACGTTTACAAGAACCTAGGACTTTCCACCTATCACCTGTCATGTGCAGGGTGGGATAAAAAGTTGAGGGAACAGGATGCAGGAGAGTCTTTCAGGAGAGCCTTGATCAGGGTGACTCACCCCAGGGGATAAGACTGTACTAATTAGAGAGCTTAGAACTGCTGTTACACAAGCTCAGTAGTAATGAAGGGCCCGGAGGGAAAGCCATCTTCTTTTGCATCTTTCTTATTAGCCATGAGAACAGAAGAGAATGAAATCAGAGCTGTCACACTGGACCAAGACAGGGTAAGGGAGGAGGGCAAAGACAGTGTCCTTAAAGCCGGAGGGGTCTGAGGTCTTGGTGTTACTCTATCAGGGGAAGGAGTGGCAGAGCCTGGGGACATTGATAAGGCAATCCCGTTACAGTGACACATGGGGTAAATGACACCCAGTGGTGTCAGGAAGTGATGCTACTTTAAAATCCTGTAAAACCAGAAGCCAATAGCATAAAGGGAACACCTTGGAAGAAATGACGGAATAACTTTCTTTTAGGTAATATTTGGTAATGATAATTTACTTTTCCTTCTAACTAAAAGTGTATCACCTTTTTCTGGGATGCCTTTCATCTATTTATACCCCGGCAAATTTCTGCCTATCCTTTAGGAGTTATTTGGTCACCTCTGGCCGGCTGGCAGTGAGCCACATATTGTACATATTTATTGTTATAGTCAGCGAGCCACTTTAGGCTGTAGGCTGTGAACTCCTTGAGAAGAGAGATTTGAATTTCTTGCCTTTGTTTGTTTGTTTGTTTCTTTGTTGTTTTAGAGCTAGTTTCTCAGTATGTTGCCCAGGCTGGATTTGAACTCCTGGACTCAAGCAATCCTCCTGCCTTAGCCTCCAGAGACCTTTCAACGTTCTATTCTCCGGTGTCCCCAGACCTAACATATAGGTTGTGCTCCATACATCTTTTTATTCACTAAATCAAGAATGAATTTACCTGTGGGTGATTGTCAAGCTGTCCTTTGGGTCTCTCTCGAGTCTGTCTTTACGGGCGGCATTGTTTGCTTCATAAAGGGAATAACTTTTCTTGGCTCCTGTGGGATCATTTAGCAATTTTTAGGATAGGGATTTAATAATTACTCCCCAAAGACCTGAAGCAGTTAGGTGGCAGGAGAGGTAAATTGAGGGCAATGGAGGTAATTGAGAGGCTGGAAATACCTCTGGCACGGGTGAGGGTGCCAGGAGGGATGGTGTAAGAGGGCTGGGGTCAATGGCACTGATCCTAGAGATGACTAAGGTTACCCCACCCCGCAACATACTAAGTCTTTCCAGCCTCTGGGAAAAGTAATCAGGGGTACTCCACACCCTGTGGGATTGCCTGGAAACGCATTCATCATCAATTTAGGTACTCTGGCACTTATCTCTTTATTCTTGTCATCTTTTACTCCGAACTTCAAATTTACAACGAACCCTTTCTTGCTTATCTAAACATACCCTTCACCATTTAGTTCCAGAACCCTGGGGGCACATTAGTATTTTATGTAATCTCTTTTCCCTGTCATCTTCCTCCGGTTCTTTCTGCTACGCTTGGCTCTCCCTGGTAATTTATTAGACGAGGTTGCCTGGTTTCTGTAATTCTCAAGTTCACCTCTTGGTTTCCCTTCTCAAATATTACCGTTAGACCTCTGCTCCCTTTAGCTTATGATTGACACTCTTCGTACTGCGCTTTCTAAGTCCTGATGTGCACAATTGATGCGGCCATAAAAATAAATGGCCGGGAAAAGGAAGGGAAAGTGAAAGAGAACGGTTTTTCTTAACCGTTCTCCTCTTTCCTTTAATGGAACCGGCAAATAAATTCAGTGTGCTAGTCGACTTAAACACCTCTGTTGCACTGAATTTATATCATCTAGCAGATCTTTTTTGGAAACCGGAATGTGATGGGCGCAGCACAGTATCAGCTTTCTGTCTTATTCTTGAATTGCACTGTTCTTCATTTAGAAAACACTCAAAATGGAAAGATATGGAAAAGACAGTCATCACGTGGAAAATGAGGATTTAGATGTAAACAAACCCAGAAATCATAAAGTGTAAAAATTGGAACACGTTCGTTTTCCCGTTTCTAATTAGGCACACTGCGAGGTTCGCGGTGGTGCCTTATATGAGGATGTGAATATGCTAGTGTAGCCTTAATTTTAAGAAAAGCTCTGCTTCACTGTATGGGTTTTGGTTGTCATGAGGCTTTACAGTGGTGCATACTATCAAATCCAAGGAACTAGCTTCTTTCTTATTTAAAACTTTTAAACATCACAAAGTTAAACGTTCCATGGGCTTTTCCTAATAGCTCTCACCTCGAAGATATCTGTTATTGTTGCATTTTTATTTCCAAGGGAATTTGGACCAGTCCGTCTGTGAAGCAAATGTGTATTTATCCCTTGAATCTATTTGTTCTTCTGTGATTAGTGTGCCCTCTCTCTTGGGTGTATGACTTTCCATTTCATTTCGTCTCTACAATGAGCGCAGCAATAATGCCACGTGCTAATATTGAAGCGGGTCGCAAGGCCTAACACAAAAATATTTATTACATCTAATTTTTAAATTTATGTTATAGTTCTTATTTAAGACCTGCCAACTGTTATTACTATGCATTGTTTTTGCGGCGTTTTTTTCTTCAGCAGTCTGCTTTTGGAATCATTTCCTTTCTCTGCTTAAAGCTACAGGCGTCCTTTCTCCAGTGTAGGTTTGGATTTCAAAGCCCTTAATTCACTTCCCAAACATATTATTTCTCCTTATACACTCAGGTTACATACAAAATAGAAAATGCCCGAAAGTTAATCATAAAGTGAAGCGAATTTTTTTCCTCTATTTTTTTCCTCCCTTCTTTATCTAGGTTTTTACAACTATGATGACCTAGGAAAAAGTATTTATTCATTGTTTTAAATATGTTTTTTGAAGGCTTTTCCTTAGAAATGCT
>NW_003852526.1:3014503-3038661 GCF_000181295.1 Otolemur garnettii | reverse complement strand
ATTAATTACCACTTATTCTATTTAAGTGCCCAAGTTTCTCCTCCACCACATAGTGTAAAATGATATCAAGCTAGTTTAAGCCCTTGGGCAATTTACATATTAAAATAAGTAAAATTTCTCTTATAACCACCATTGGACTTTACATTCACATTTTTTAATGGCACCTAACAACAAAAAAAGGTATATTGCTGGAAATACACTGTTTATTGTTAGAAAGTAGAGTTGGAGTAAAATGACTACAGCCTCATTGCAATGACTGAGAAAGTGAAATAATTGCTCAAAATTTAGTAAAGCGGAAGATATTGACTTAGTGATTCTAGCATTCCTTTCAGAATCCTTTACCTGCTTTCTCAGGAAGCAGCATTGGTCTGACAGTTAAGTTCACAAACTCATCCCAGAAAAAGTGCTATGGACCTCATTGCTGAATATCACTACATTCACCTTCGAAGTACCCTGCTTGCAAAGCTATGCACCAAGGCCAGCACCTAGTCCACACATCAAAGCAATTTTGGAGCTCTTTTCCTGGAATGACAATCAGAGCTGTCATTGTACCTCGCATAAAAACAGGTAACAATATTTAACAGCCACTCAGCAAGACACCACCACATGTCAACATGAGTATAGCTATGAGATGCTGATATACTAAGGTAATGAAACCTTACTGAGCTGTTTGTACAGTGCTGCCAACGTAAGCACAGGATAGCAAGTTCACAAACTTAATTGTCAGACCTAGCAAGTCAAGGGAGTACTTCGAAGGTGACTGTGGTGATATTCAGCAATGAAGTTGCTGTTTGAGGCTGTTCTAGGCTGTTTGAGAACTTCATTGTCAAAACTTGTATATGTACAAATTTGCATATCATTTCAGAGGATGGTTAGACCTCTTCCCTGCCCCCCATCCTCAAAACCGTTTGTGGACATCATAAATTATAACTCAGGTTAAACTCCTGACAGTAAGAGAATGAGGACCAAGGATTACTCAGACTCCAGCAGTTCCTCAGGCTTTGAAGGACCTGGAGCCTTTAGCTGACTTGGCTCAGGAACTCAGAATATGTGCAGGCTAAGTGTGAAGGCAGGTGATTATCCTGGGATTGAAGGTGGGAGGTCTCTGTGGAATGCGGTGGCTTGGGAATGGGACCCTTAGGAATAGATGAGATATGGACAGATGAAAGTCAGAAAGGTCTTTTATGCTGTACAGGCCATGAAGTCAGAGACCCTAGTTAGTTTCTTCTTTACCCTGCCTAGAATGGTGCAAGCTACCAGCCACTAGGCATTCAATAAATATTTATATGATAGTTTGTGCATCATTTCCAGTGAGGAGCTTGAGACAAGAGAGTTCTACACATGCCTCTGATATAGCACAACTGAGATGAAGGTTGGAGGCTGGTCTAGATAGTTTTGGTGGTTGGGTGGGAGCATTTTGGTTATTTGGAGGTTAAAGTTGCAAAATTCGATAATTTTATTGCTAAGGAACTAAGAAACACAAAAAGTGATGTGTTCATATTTGATTATGAAATTCTGATGGCCTTTAGGACTTTGGCTTGGTAGTGGTGACTCCAAATCTGAGAAATTAACCCTGAGACCTAAATCCCCCATAGCAGCTGAGAAGCTGACATTTTCACTGTGGGGCCTCCAGCCTCCAGTTGTCACCTGAGCACTGAGCCTGATTTCCCAGAGCAGGGAGGGAAGAGGGAGAGCTTTGTGGGACAATTGATTATTTTAAATCATGACTTTTCCCCTCTCTTTTTTCACTCACATTTTAAGAGGAGCTGGTGTAATCAAACACAGAGCCTACTTTGTCCTCCCACACCCTTTCTGGCCTGTTCCTTCTTCTCTCCACCTGTGCACATGTGAGCTGTGTGCCTGCTGAGTCATCACTGTGGCTTTCCTTTATTCTGAGATATAAATAAAACCACTGGCTTTTTAATTCATTTAATCTCGAGTCACTGCTGGGCATTTCCTTTTTCCTTTCTAAGTGTGTATGTGTATATATATATATATATATTTTTTTTTTTTTTTCCTTTCTGAGACTTCACAGCTTCACCAGGAGGGACAGGAATGAACATAACACTCAAGGCCTCTGTCCAGCACCCTGGAGGAGGAGGTGGAGGAGTGCTGAGGTTGGGCCAAGGAACTGAGCACACAGAGCTCATCTTTTTCTTTGTCTTTGGGATTTGCCTGGTTAGCAACAGCACCCACCCCCCCACCCCTGTCCCCTACCATCAGCTGGATGACAGCAGCAGACTCTGTAGGTCAGAGTTAGGGCTGGAGCAGAAGCTTGGAAATTCAATCAAACTCTGACATTGGCTATTAGGAAGGCTATGGTTGTCACATTTCCATGCCATATCCATCACACAGCAATATTTTGATCTCTGATCTGTAGCCTATTTCAATTATTGTAGAAATTAGGAGGGGGAAAACAGCATTTCTGTCTCCAAGTGCTTGTGGACCTTCTCATACATACAGTGAACAGACTGATTTGTAGTCATTACAAATCTGGATGACATTACTTAGCCTTTGGCTTTGGAAAAACCCTAAGTAAATCCTGTTTAGAGTGGACTACATTTGGTGGGAAGCCTATGGATTTGAAATTTTTATTTTAGGCACAGGGTTTATAATTTAGACAGGAATATATATATGTGTGTGTGTGTGTGTGTGTGTATATATATATATATATATATTTTTTTTTTTTTTTCTTTCTACCCCTAAGCATGAGCAAAACCACACTGACCTGCTTTTGTAAGAAGGCATGATGAGTAGTAACCCAAAATTACCAGGTGTGGGCTTTTCAATCAGTTTGTTACGATTTTTGTGCCCTCGTTCCCTTACCTGTGATATAGGAATGAGTACTTCACAAAGTTGCTGCGGGCATTACTTTAAATGAGAAAAGGTATATGAGAAATAGCTGAGTACCTGGTCCCTCACAGGCATTTGATAAATGTTTAATAAATGCCTTTATGTCAGTGCTAGATGCTGTGTCATGAAAAGAATGCTCTGTATGGCTCAGTGAGCTTAGTTACCCAGCACTTTGCTGTCCAAGATAGAGGAATGGGAAAGTTGGGAAAAAGAAATCAGTCTGTTATCGGAGATCTGGGTGCTCATCCTTCTCATTTCTATCTGTTCTGTAAATTTTTCTTTTTGATTTGATCAATGTCATTTTGATTCTATAAGATCTAGTTCTTGATGTTTCTTTGTGATGGAATTTCCTTTTAAAAATGTTAATATTGCTCTCAAAAAGAGGGAAGTCAGAAGTTGGCTGTCAGCTGGGTCCCTCTCTTGGTGGCATCCGTACCATCCTGTGGGATCAAGTGACCCCAGTTCACAGAGGGGAGAGTGAGAGGCTGGCAGATGCCTCTTATTGTCAGAGCAGACTAAACTGAGTACAAAGGAGAGAAGAAGAAATGTTTAAAGACAACCTTGACATTTTCTTTTCTATTTGTCCTGAATGTAAGACAAGCTTTCACCAAACTTCTTTGATACCCCTGTGGAATAGCCAAATTTTCGGTTTCCAAGAGCTCATGAACCATGAGTTTCTGGGTGGAAGATGAGAATTAGAGTTGGCTCTGAGACTCATCATCATCTCTCTGACCTCACAATGGCTCCATCATGGTTGGGTCCTCCTGAGAACCTGCTGTGGAGAAAGGAAGACTGTTGTATACACTCTGTCCACAAATTCCCTAACTCTAACAGTGTCATCTCTTTCATGGGGATGGCAGATCCCAACCATTTCCTACCAGATCATGGTTAAGGAAGAATAAATAAATAAATAAATAAATAGCATAGAGGCATTCTCTCTTTCTCTCTCTCTCTCTCTCTGTGTTTTTTAATCTAGGCCTCTGTTATTTGTTTGCTTTGATATTACTATGACAATGAAGAGACCATTCATGTCTGTGTGAAGGGAAGAAGATGCTCTTTCTCTGAGCAGCCTTACAAGGTCTTGTGCAAGTTGAGAGTGAAGGTCTGGAGCCTGGCATGGTGAGGTAGTGAGAGAACCCTGGGTTCATCACGGAAGGTTCTGCTCTATCATTAACCACCTGTAAGAAAATACACTTCTCCTCCTGGGCTTCATGGTGTTCTTTAGAAAAATAAGGGGTTGATACTCAATGTTATCTTAATTCTAGTCCAAGTCTAATATTAGAAATGGCATACCCCATGAGTCAGAAGATTGATTTAATTAATTTTCACATTACGGAAAGTTTCAAGAAAAGAATGCTATGTATTCTATTATGTGCCACTTTATATTATAAACCCACTTTTATATACTTACTAAACTTGAAACTTTAAAAAAATCACTTGATTCATGTTGAGTATTTGGTTATTAATGAAATTAAATTTTTCCATTTGTGAATTGCTGCATGATAAGCAAAATCATTCTGGAATTTGAGACTTTTCCTATAGTAATATGCACTGAAGGTTTTGGAAATGGGCAAATGATCTGAGTCCAGAAAAACTCTAAAATCACCTAATACTCCATTTAAATGAATCTAAGATGCATATTTTTTTTCACATTTTAATATCTCTGAACTTGGAATTTGTTTTACAGTAGATAGCATTTTAGCATTGTGTCATAGATTAATTGATCATCTTTTGTTTTCTTAAAAATACTTAGGGCATGCTTCAATTAATGGTATCTTATACTTAAAAGTACATACTAATTTACTGTAAATATCTACATTTAAGGCTAGTATTTGGATCTTACATAAATGTATTATAAATGTTAATCTTAGAATAGGGTTTCATGCATTTAATATGTCCTAACAATGATTTTTAGTACACAAAGCTATATTGTGTCTATTTTATTCAATGGAATTTTTAGTTGGGGCCTAAAGTGGGATTTAACATATCTTGTAATATTGGGAGAACTTGGGTGGGCCTGTGAGATGATAATGTATATGAATTGTTTCAAATGGGGTGCTTTCAGAGGAAGAAGAGAATTTTGTTTTGGTATCTGTGCCCTTAGACAAGCATATCAGTTGGGTTGGAAGTACAAGCAATTTACTGGGGTAACCCATGCAAAAGATAAACGTCAGAGGAATTGCATTGGGCAGGGAAAGACTACAGATTTGCAAAGCCTCAGCCAATCCAACAAGGAGCTTTGGAGCAAAGATTGTCTGTGAGATCAAGTCCTTTACTGAGTAGAAATGGCCAGGCCCCAGCTCCTGCACTCTGCTCTGACTAGCTGGTGGCCACCTAGGAAGAGTAACCAAAGATAGCACAGTGTCTACCTTAAACAGGGATTTTTGCCCAAGGACTTCTGTCTGATTTTTCCAGAGAGAGGAGTGTCAACAACTGTGAAGCATTTGTGATCTTACCCTGCTTGCAAGCTAACAACTTAATTTGTCTCAGTTTCATGGATGCTGGCAGAAGAAATGAGACTTCCGGGTTAGAGACAAAGGTCATTATTAGTCATGGCACAGTAGCCAGAGTGTTTGAACTGATTACCCCTTGCTCCAGTTCCCCTAGGGAGATGCAAAAAGGGATAGGTGAAGTCTGAGTATGCAGTGGAGTTTGTTACAGGAGAAGAACCCTAAACTTAGGGAACCTAAATCTTTTATAATAGCAAGAAAGCCTTCCTGGCTTTTACCACAGAGGACAATAAACAAATCTATCATTTGCTTCAGAGTAAGACAATATTTTCCAAGGCTGCTGGCTATACAGACAAACATCCTTAAAAAGATGATTCAGAACAAAGGTAACCAGTGCCTTTGGTCACAAGACATGCAGAAAAGTGAGAGATGCATGGAGAATGGACTTCCACCAATGCGCTCCAAATAGAAGGTGAAGAAATTATCTTCTTAAGTAACTTCAGGATACAAGGAACCGCAAGCAGGGAGACAATTCTGTCTTCATTCTAAAGTGATAATGGTTGGCTCATAGCAGGGAGAGACATTCTTCTTACTTCTTGAAATACAGAGGGACTTCAGCTCTCAGGAGGCCATGCCATGTGGGCAGCTTGAGTGTTTGCAGTTTGGGAACCATGAGGAGCAGCAGGGTTGACATGAGCATCAGCACTTCCACTGAATTCTCTCCGGGTTTGACTTTGCAAATTGGGCCACAACCTGACAGTGATAAGATTGTTTATGAAAATGTTGGAAATACCCTTTCCAACATTGGAAATTGGGCAGAGATGCTGAGGGTGATTTTCTGTGGGACTGAATCTGTCTCCTCTGCAGGAAATTTGAGACATGACCATTAATACCACCCTACAAGTCCCCACATGCTGGGAAGGCCTGCCTAAAGAAACTCAGGTCACACCAAAGGTGCTTATTCAGTAGTTCTTACGAGTTCTTTGATGTATGAATTACTATATTTAGTAATTCTGTTCAACCTGATTATAATTATGGTTGGTACTGTATCTATTTCTGTATTTGTCCCTTAACCTTCCTTTCTCCTGAATACCTAACTTAAGGAAAGCCAGAGTAAGCAGATAATTTTATCTAGGCTAAAAACAAAGGTTTTAAAGTTTTAGAATTAATGTAGGAAGTTCTTATTCCCATTTCAAATCTCATTTCAACATTTACCTCTTTCTTGAAGCTGGTTCATTTCAGATCACAGGGGTTTCTTCCTCCTTAAACACATGCAATTAGTTTTCTGAATCTACTGATGGCAAAAATAATGTTTCTTCACATATATTTGCCCCACTGGGAGTGACCAGCAGAGTGCTTTGTGGGGATTGTGAGACTGTGTCCTGAATCTTATACAAGGCAGCCCTGAACAATGTGATCCAAGAAATGAGGCTGCTGCAACTGCTCAACTAGTTCTTTATAAGATTTTCCATAGAAGACAACTTTTTTTCCCACAGAAGAAATGAAATCTCATAAAGTAATGGGCTTTTTTTTTGCCTTAGGCCATTTTGGAACTGCTATAACAATGTGTCTTAGACTGTGTGGCATATAAACAACAGGAATTATTTCTCACCATTCTGGAGGCCGGGAAGTCCAAGATCAAGGTGCCAGCAGATTGGGTGTCTGGTGAGTGCGCAGTTCCTGGTTCACAGAGTGGCGCCTTCATCTTGTGTCCACACGGCAGAAGGGGAAGAAGAGCTCCTCTGGGCTTATTTTATAAGGGCACTAATCCACCGGAGAGCCCTCACAACCTAATCATCTCCCAGGAGGCCTTGTCTCCTAATACTATCTCTTTGAATATTATGATTTCAGCATACATATATAATCTAGAATCTCCAAATTCTTCTTTTTAACTACAGAAACTCTTTTCCCTTAACATCTTAATAAGTGAGTCATCACATACTCTTTCGTGTAGAACTATAACTCTTGAATTACATGTATTTTACCTTGCATGCATTTGTCTTAAATCACTCTAGGGCTGAACTTTTGAGAACAAGGACCATCTCCTAAACTTCTCATATCCATCACAGTATCAAAATCAATGCTGTGCATATATATAGTTGGAGTTCAAAGAGCATGTTTCTGATGTCCTCACTAAGTCAATAAGTGACTATAGATACTTCACGGATTCATGGGTGTATTTTTTGGTGCTCAGTGTGTATTAAGAATCACATTAAAATTCATTGCATGTTAGACTTACACGTTAGGACAGATGAGGAAACTGAGATAAGACTCACTCTTTGAAATAAAGGAAACTGGAAGTTTGGGGAGGCAACTTGTAAATAAAGACCATGAGCTCATGTTGCAGCATAAGAGAATGAGGTAAGAACCTCAAGGGCATGACAAGTGTTGACTTCAGTTTATCTGGCAGGGGTTCACATTGGACTGAATGAATGTGCAGGATGCTCAGATACTATGAAGCAGTGTGGTACACAGTGGAAGGCTTTTTCCTGGGTTAGATAGCCTGAACCCAGGACTTTCCTCTGCCACTGCTGGCTGAACAAGCTCAAGTCAATCTCTTAATACCTCATCTGGAAAATGGGACTTAAAAAGTCCCTACTTTACAGATTTATTATGAATATTAATTAAAACATTTAAAGAGTTTGACACAGTGCCTGTTCCATGTACTAGGCAGAAATTAATACATGTAATCTATTTTTTTTTTGCTAGAATGAATTAGAAAAGTCACAGAGAGATCTTTATACTTTTGAATAGCAGCATGGTATAAGTCCCTTTACAGTGGGTTTTCAGACACTATTCTTTCTCAGTTTTTATACTTGATATATTCTGTGTGTTTCGTGGTGGTATCATTTAGCTTTGTACAGTCAATTAAAACATATTGTAATGTATGTCTTCATTTGAGAACAAAAAACCATGACCTACACATTTGTACTTGTTGACCCAGTACAGTATTTGCTAGTAGTTAAATGCTCAGTAAAGACTTATTAAACATTATATTAAAATATTATTTTTAATTAAAAATTAAAAACTATTATTAAATATTAAAAATAAATTACTTCCAAATATGTCTATGAATTAAGAGGCAATGATTCCTTTAAGGTATAACAGGATATATTAGCTAATTAGATATTCAAATTGTTGCTTTGTGTATTTTCTTATAAGCATATTTTCTTTCTATTATTTTAGATATTAACTATTTCTGTATAAAATTCTTAGCACCTATTTTTATAGTTGCCTCTATTTCTCAACCCCCCCCCCAGCATCTAATTGCTTTTTAAAATAGCCATATTGTTCTTTTTAAAATTTATTATTTATATTCTCCAACAGTACCAATAATTCTTATAATACTATCAGGTTTAGAATTATTTTGTGTGTGCATGTTCCAATAAAACTTAGAATTATGTATTTTAAAACAATTCCTTTAATCCTATTACTTAAAGTATCGCGAATGATTGTAGCGAAGACTCTTAGACATCCTACTTGTTTTTCATTATTTCTGTTGACTACTTCACTTTCCTTAGTGTGGACAAAGCACAGATTGAGCACCAGATCGTGTTTCATCGTGTTGGCTTCTAAGCCATGAGGTCTATTTTGGAGCTTGGCTGGAGGACCATCCATAGAACACTATTACTCTTTTTGGACAAGAAAAACATAGTAAGGAAGAACTTGATAAACCTCCTGAATTCTTAGTATAATTTAGGAACTTGTGATATCTTAAAGCCTCCTTATCTTATGAGGTAAGCACTACCACTATCTTACTGACAATACCGAAGACTTCCCAAGGAAGTTAAGAAACTTACCCAAAGTTAAACTGCTGGTAACTAGTTCAGCTGAGATTTAAGCCTAAAGATCAATCTGATAAGAGCTCGTACTTTTCACCACTCCCCTATGCCACCTTTACCTAGAACTTTTCACACAGTTGTACTAATTTTGTGCTTAAAATCCGAATGATTAGGTGGAAGTATTTCTTCATACGTACTCCAACTTTCTGTTTTAATCTTAAAAAGAAATACAATCTTTCATCGCAACTTAAAAAGTCATAATTCCTTCCATGGTTTGGGGGCATTCACATTCACTGAACGCCTACTGAAAACTCCCATTCATGTTGAGTCAGCTAGTAAGGTGTATAGGCAGCTCTAAAGCTTATGAATAGAAGAATTGAGATGACTACCATTGTGCAAATCTTTCTTTTAGAGCCAGAATTTGAGTCTTAAATAAAAGGTTGTCTTGATTATCTATCGATCCCCCTGTGAAAACCTACTGTTATATCGTTGACTCATCTGAGACTTATTAGTCATCAACAAAACATCTAGAACACAATGAAGGAGAGGAGGAATGAATATTTTTCTTTGTCTTGTAAAGTATTTCAAAAACATGCATTTATTGTTAGCAGAAGTGTGTTTTTGTTCACCAACACTTTTTTTCCGTGCTCTAAATCTAAATTTGATTTCAGTATGTTAAGTATTCTGAGAATGTTCTTTTTCTCAAAAAAGTCTCAAAATGATAACTGGGAAACAAGAAAATAGGAACATAACTTCTGAACCTTCTACCATAAGATAAGAAGATTTTGCATAAATCCTGCATTAAGAAATTTTTCTTGCTTCACTGGACTTACAGAAAGAAAGAAAAATCTCATCTCCAGTAGCCCCAAACACACCAAAATATGAAGAAGAAAATACAAAATACAATCTGTGAAGCAAAGCCAGAACATTGAGGAGAAAATCCTTGTGAAAAGGCAGGGCTGCCCTGGTTGTTAAGCTAATGGCAGAGGTGAGGTACGGACGCTAAGCCTTAGGTACACAGCAAGGTTGAGTTGCTGGTCTCAAGGCTCTCAGATTAAGCTGGGAATTTTAGAAAGGAGTAGAGTGTTCTCAGTTTAGTAGTGCTAGCTGAAACTTGGAAGAAACAAATCTAATTCTCCTCTGGATGGTAGTATATTCAATTTAGACTCCAGCCCCGCCCCCCCCACCCCCCCCAATATTGGAGACCTGGGTCTGTTAAGAAAGGTGAGAAGTGGTGGAATGAATCTTCATGCTTTGGGTTAAAACCCTGAACAGTTCACTCTAGGAGTAGTGATTAACCAGAAATGAAGCAAGCCCTCCAGGACTAAAACCTAGCTTGAAAGAAACTTAACTTCTGAAATTGGATTAAGATGATCCCAGATTGTTAGAGATCTTAACCACTTGCTAAAAGTGATATATGTTCTCTGTCAGGGAAGATAAGAGGACTGTATTTAATTAAAAAAATTTCCATATACAGGGCGGTACCTGTGGCTCAAAGGAGTAGGGCGCTGGCCCCATATGCTGAAGGTGGCGGGTTCAAACCCAGCCCCAGCCAAAGAAAAAATTACCATATATAATATTTAGCCCTTAACTAAAAAGGACATATGACAAATAAGATAGTATCAAAATCCAAAGAAACAACATGTAATAGAAGATGGTCATAAGGGATCCAGAAAATGGAGGTGCTGGATAGATTTTAAAGCAACTATGTAACTATGGTCAAGATAATTTTAACAGAAAACTAAATGGAAATTTCAGAACTATTAACATTATACTAAAGATTCTAGCTAACATGGTAATACATGAAAAAGAAATAAAAGGGATTAAAATTGGCACTTATAATAGCAACAAAATAGGTACCTGTATAGTGCAACAAATCTGATGAAAAATAGGCAAGCCTATATGGAAACAATTTCAAATTTTATTGAAATATATTAAAGAAAATCTATGTAAACCTGTAGCATTTCATGAATGAAAAGACCCAATATAATAAAGATGTGTGTTTTCACTGAAGTTTTCTTTAGAATTAATGGAATTCCAATAAAATTCCAGTAGCAGTTTTAGTGAAACTTGACAAGCTAATTATGAATCTTAAATAAAATAATAAAATCCCCAAAACAGACATTTTTGAAAAGGGAAATAAAAATAATGTGTGAGGACTTGCCATGTTAGATATCATAACATATTGTAAAGCTAAAGTAAATATACTTAATATTCATGAAAGTATAGTCATACTCACCGATGAAGCTGAATAGAGCCCCAATATGTAAACATATAATATTTTATATGCATAATAGAGTATTAAATATAACAGATATTTCTGTAGCAGCTCTAAACTAAATAAACCATAATATCACTTTAAAAAATAACTCAAAAGGAATTAACACATTCCAGGAAATCTGATTTTTAAGAACAAAAAAATTCATAAAAGCTAGAATTGTTGCATTTGCACCCAAACAGAACACTCTGCTGTGTCATGCTTCCTATGAACATTGTGTTTCCTCTATTGCCTGGCTAGTTCCTAATCATTTAAAAAAATCTATTTCAGGTATTGCGATGTTCCTGCTTAATTATTTATTTTTTTTTGAAATTAAAAAAATTTTT
The DNA here is from genome assembly GCF_000181295.1 of Otolemur garnettii. NCBI lineage: Eukaryota > Metazoa > Chordata > Mammalia > Primates > Galagidae > Otolemur > Otolemur garnettii. The sequence goes on along the minus strand of NW_003852526.1, from coordinate 3,026,972 downwards.
TTTTCTTTTTTTTTGCAGTTTTTGGCTGGGGCTGGGTTTGAACCCGCCACCTCCAACATATGGGACCAGCGCCCTACCCTTTTGAGCCACAGGCACCACCCATTCCTGCTTAATGAAATGTCTCTGGCCTATAGTACAGAATAGTTCAACAATGTCTTTATTGTACTGTGTTTGTGAGGGACATAAATTACTCACACATTTTTGGACTTCAATCACAGTAGTGCAATTTGTTTACATGGCTGTCCTATCAGACTGACTTTCTTGAGGACAGGTACTGCCCAATAGAAATAAATATGTATAGAGATTGTGACTGGATTCATGGAAGGAACTGAAAGAAAAGAAAGAAATGAAAAAAGAAAAGTGGGGAAAGGTAGTAATATCTTCTGAATTATCTACTATGCTCTCAGCACCACTGTGCTAACTACCTTGACATGTACAGAGTCATGGAATTTTAGAGCCATTATGTACGGGCATCATCTCTAACCTTCCTTAGTTATTTAGAGAAAGGACTAAGCCCCAAAAGAAAAGTTAAGTGGCTCTTTCAAGGTCACCTGCCTATCTGGTTCTGGGAGAAGGTACTCAGAAGCCCAGACATCCTGATTACCAGTGCAGTATGTGACTATTGCTTCTTGTTCTGGCCCTTCTAAAATAAAAGAACAGAATTTAGTGTCTCTGATCTACGTATATTATCTGACCATTTGCTTCCAAACTAATAGTTTTAAATTTGCTTAAGAGGTTATTTTGTAGCATTACCTTCCTAAGAGAAACAGGTACAAATACCTATGGATTATTTGCCCTAATACAAAATTATGTGCCATGATTTAGTCTCTATATTATTCATAAGACCCAAATATCATCAAATTATTCTAATGTTTGAGAGAGAAATATCTGTTTGAACCTTAGGGTAGACAAGTAGCACTTTTCTTATTTAAAAACTCAAGTATATGTAAATTTACAGAATTAAGCATCTTTAATACTTCGATGATGGCTGTATATAATTACATCAAGTTGAAGCTTCTCCTTAAAATTTGGTTTTATACTGGGTTACAGCCAATTAGTCAAGAAACTCTTATTTAATATTTGCGTTTATACTTTTGCATGAAGTTTAATAATCCAGCTAATTTGATTTAATTTTCTAAAGCCTGAAGTGTTTTTGAATAAGCTTTGCCTTCAGCTCCTATTAGGATTCCTTTCCTCTCACAAAGCCTTGTCTCATTTCTATTGCAAGAACTACACAGAAATGAAATAAAGTATTTATCCTGGCTTATAATGATGTCTCAATTTGTATCCGTGCCATTAAACCACCCAGTTAACTAAAAAAATTCGACTGAACATCATGCACAATCCCAAAGTTTTAGATGCTAGACCATTAGGCACTTCCAAATAACCACTGATTGTTTGTCAAAGATCTGTGCTCAGCTGCTTAAGTTTTCTTTCACTGAAACCAAACCAAGCAACAAAGTACAACATCTGAGTTTAAACGGCTTCGCCTTGGTATACTCAGTTCAGATACTGAATTGTACCTGAATGTGTCAGTTAAACTAGAAAACATAGAATTTTCCCTGTTTTCTGGAAATATAACCTGAAAAGAGAGAAGTTGTTACACGTAGAGACAAAAGATATTCAAAACATCATCTCACTTCTATTTTCTGAGTTGCTAAGGATATTCTGACTAACATATGCCCAGACTGTTAAAGAAATGTATTGGAAGTTTTATCTTCCCTGACCCCTTCAAAAGTAGGTATTTGATTAATCACTTTGAAAGTCCAAAATGCTTAGCTTTGTAAAAACCAAATTTCTGAGAACCTAACTATATCATTAGTGAATTACTAGGAAAGGTATTATTTATTAAAATCCTAAAATATGATGTTATTTGAATGTCATGAGCATGGCTTGACTCCATTCTAGTCCCACTGTGTGTGCATCTTAATCTGAATCTCTTTCTGCTTTCTCGTTTATAAATGGGAAGCACAACTTCCTTGTAGCTGATAGCTAAGAGAGCTACTTTGAAGCAGGAATTATTATGGTTTTGCTCCTTTGGGAGAAGTGCCCTATGGTTTTGTTGGGGACATCAAGTTCCACAATCCCACACACATGCACTGGTCATAGGGGTAGGTAACCAGCCAGACTGGGCCAATCTCAGTGGTTGCAGTGACCTGGCCAGTGGGCAAAGAAGGGTCTAGAACAGCTTGGACAGTGTCCTTCTTCAGGATTTTCTAAAGAGAAGTTGGGAGAGAAAAAGTATCTTTCCTCGGTATTCGGGAGCTGTGAAAATGTGGCACGTCCCCTGCCACATGAAAAAACTGAGAGTAGTGACATCATGCAGTGATGAATAAAGTGGGACAGACAGAAAAAGCAGGCAGGCCTGGCAGTACTTGAATCCTTGTTCCTGGCCCTGATCCAGAGGGGCCCTTGTTTTTCTTGTTCTTCCTTTGATTCTGGGGCATAACCCAAGTTCTTCAGGAAATAACTTTTCACTTGAATGGTTTTTTTACTTTGCTTTTCCTTTAGTTCTTTCTAAAAATAGAAAGTAAGGACCATTAATTTTGAATTCTAATTCTATCTATATGCTAACATAGAGCATACAACCTAAATTTCCCTTTGAACATTGTGTGCCATTAAAGTGCTTTCATTTTCATTCAGTTTAAAATATTTTCTAATTTCCCTTGCAATTTTTGGGTTTTGTGCCAGGAACTGTTTAGGATTTTGTTATTTAATTTCCAAATATTTAGGGACTCAACTACAAAATTCCTAGAAGTGATTAAGGAATACAGCAATGTCTCAGGATACAAAATTAATACTCACAAATTTGTAGCCTTTATATATACCAACAATAGTCAAGGGGAAAAAACTATCAAGGACTTTATTCCCTTTACAATAGTGCCAAAGAAGATGAAATATCTGGGAGTGTATTTAACTAAGAATGTGAAAGATCTCTATAAAAAGAACTATGAAACTCTGAGAAAAGAAATAGCTGAAGATGTTAACAAATGGAAAAATATACTATGCTCATGGCTGGGAAGAATCAACATTCTTAAAATGTCTATACTACCTAAAGCAATCTACAGATTCAATGTGATCCCTATTAAAGCACTTCTGTCATACTTTAAAGACCTGGAAAAATTAGTACTTCATTTTATATGGAAACAGAAAAAACCTCAAATAGCCAAGACATTACTCAGAAATAAAAACAAATTGGGAGGAATCACACTTCCAGACTTCAGACTATTATATAAATCTATAGTGATCAAAACAGCATGGTACTGGCACAAAAATAGAGACGTAGATGTATGGAACAGAATTGAAGACCAAGAGGTGAACCCAGACACTTATCATCATTTGATCTTTGATAAGCCTATCAAAAAGATAAATTGCGGGAAAGACTTCCTATTTAATAAATGGTGCTGGGTGAACTGGCTGGCGACCTGTAGAAGACTGAAACTGGACCCACACCTTTCTCCTCTAACAAAAATTGACTCTTAAAGGACTTAAACTTAAGACATGAAACTATAAATAGTCTTGGAGAGAGTGCAGGGGAAAGACTTGAAAAAATTGGCCTGGGAGAATACTTTATGAGGCAGACACCTCAGGCAATTGAAACAACATCAAAAATACATTACTGGGATCTGATCAAATTAAAAAGTTTCTGCACTGACAAGAACGCAATAAGTAAAGCAAATAGCCCTCAGAAGGGGGGAGGATTTTTGCAAGTTATATTTTTGACAAAGGTCTAATAACCAGAATCCACAGAAAACTCAAACTTATTAATAAGAAAAAAACAAGTTATCCCATTTCATTGTGGGCAAGAGACATGAATAGAAGCTTCTCTGAAGAAGAGAGGTGCATGGTCTACAGACACATGAAAAAAATGCCCATCATCTTTAATCATCAGAGAAATACAAATCAAAACCACTCTGAGATACCATCTAACTCCAGTAAGAGTAGCCCTCATCACAGAATCCCAAAACTACAAATATTGGTGTGGATGTGGAGAAAAGGAACACTTCTGCACTGCTGGTGGGAATGCAAGCTGGTACGTCCCTTTTGGAAAGAAGTTTGGAGAACACTCAGGGATCTAAATGTAGACCTGCCATTTGATCCTACAATTCCTCTTCTAGGTGTATATCCAAAGGACCAAAAATCATTTGGCAATAAAGATATTTGCACCAGATTGTTAATGGCAGCTCAGTTCATAATTGCCAAGTCATGGAAGATGCCCAAGTGCCCATCTACCCATGAGCAGATTAAAAAATTATGGCATATGTATATCATGAAATACTAGCAGCATTAAAAAAAATGGAGACTTTACCTCTTTTATATTTATATGGATGGAGCTAAAAAATATTCTTCTTAGTAAAGTATCCCAGGAATGGAAAAAAATATCCAATGTACTCAGTACTACTATGAAACCAATTTATAATCACTCACACTTTCTTTTATTTATTTTTTAATTAAGTCTTTTGTACATAGATCATAAATACATTTATGTCATTATAGAATTCAATGTGTTGATTATTTGTACAAATTGGAATGCTTACATCCTACCAAACAACATAACCTTCACCACTTTTACCCAATTATAGGATTAAGACATTTATGCTCTACACCTGATAGAGCCAACTTGTACTTGCAATATACTCCATAGGTATAATCACTCACACTTTCACATGAAAGATGAATTACAACTACAGCCTAGGATGAAGGAGGGAAAGGGAGGGGGTAGGTAAGAGAGAGGGGTGGGCCCATAGAGGGAGGGTTAATAGGGGGACCACACCTATGGAGCATATTGCAAGTACAAGTTGGATCTATCAGGTGTAGAATACAAATGTCTTAATGCTGTAATTGGGTAAATGAGGTGAAGTCTATGTTAATTAGAAGGATATAAGCACTCCAATATGCATAAATAATCAACACATTGAATACCATAATGGCATAAATGACTTCATGATCTATATATATAAAAAAAGGACAAGTTAAATGTTTGGACATTAAAACCTTATTTGAAAATAAAAAGGAAAAGCAAAAAATAAAAAATAAATAATTTCCACATATTTGGTGATTTCTGTATTGCTTTTGTTGTTGACTTCTAATTTAATTCCACTATTGTCAAAGAAGATACTCTGTCCAATTATTTTAAATTTTATTGAGAATTATCCTATGGCTTTACATATGGCCTATTTTTGTGATTGGTCTATGTACAGCTGAATAAAATGTGTATTTTGTTCTTATTAGCTGAAGTATTTAAAAATGTCAATTAGATACGCTAGAGTGATGAGGTTGGTCAGTTCTATAACATCTTTACATTATCTGTCTCCTTGTTCTATCAGTTACTGAGATAGGAAGGATGAAGTCACAATGAAACAGATTTGAGTTGTATTTTCTAGGTAATACAATTAGTTATCTATTAAAAAAAATACAAAATAGCCTGCTAAATGTAGGCACTTTGAAAGAGATAGTCTTATATTTATATCTTATGTGGATGATGGGTGAATAGCAACATGCTGGAGAGTCTCATCCTTGCTTGGTGGATTTAGAAGGTGTCAATAGACAAGAAAAAATTCTTAACTGGCCTCTCCCTCTCGGGGTCTTCACTTCTTATAAAGGGCTTTGAAATCGAATAGAAAATTCCTTCATTCTAAAACTCTCCCCTGTCCCAAGTCTGGAGTAGGAGTGGATCGTCTAGTCTAGTTGGCTACCTGGCCTAGGGAGCATTCTGAGATCACCCAGCAATGCACTGAAGAGAAGCCACTTGCCTGTCCCCTCAGCAAATTAGGGTGATAGCAAATGTGCGTTCACAGAAATCTGCACCATTGCTGTTTTTGTCAAAACTTCTCTCCTTATTAGGACATACGTAAACAAAATTTCAGGAAATTTATGATGGTGTTAACTCTTATAGCCCTACCGTATTTGGCAAGGAGGCGGTTATTATCCTATTTATTAGAAAGAGGGATGCAGAATACTGGAGGAATAGCTATTCTCCTCTGCCATTCTGAGTGGGGTAAATGTAACACGCACAGTGTGTGGAAAAATGAGGTGGTATTGGGAAGCACAGCATTGTCTTGAATTCATGTACATGCTCTGAAATTTTTCCTGTGACAAAAATAAAATGTTTTAAGAATTTCTTTTGAAGGCTGGGTGCAGTGGCTCATACCCATAATCCCAGCACCCTGGGAGGCCGAGGTGGGTGGATTGCCTGAGCTCAGAAGTTCAAGACCAGCCTGAGCAAGAGCGTGACCCCCATCTCTAAAAATAGCCAGGCATTGTGGTGGGCGCCTGTAGTCCCAGCTACTTGGGAGGCTGAGGCAAGAGGATCACTTGAGCCCATGAGTTTGAGGTTGCTGTGAGCTATGACGCCACAGGACTCTACCAGGGGGTGACAAAGTGAGACTGTCTCATAAAAAAAAAAAAAAAAGAATTTCTTTTGAAAGATGCTACACTTCTGAAATTTGCTGATTTGCTGGATCAATGTCAGTTGATGATGGAGCTGACATATTTTTGCTGAAAATACACACACACACACACACATTCTTTTAAAAGCAACAATTCAGCAAGTACCCAGGATGTGATCACATTCCTGGCTCTGTTAAGTAGCAGTGCTTGGGGGGAAATGTTGCATTTTAATTGATGACTTCATACAATATGAAAATGAAGAATGAAGCTAAAAAACAAAAGCAACACATCATTGGCAATATTTAAAAATCAATGTCCAACTGTGGCAAGATTCTCCTGCACAGTGTATTGTTTGTTTAGATTAGAGTTTAATTGAATATTTGAAGAGCACTGCCTGAGTATTTGTGTTCTTAACCACCATCATAATAGGTCTGTGATTAATTGATTTTATGTGTAGCTGTATATCTTCTTTTGTAGGGCTCAGTTTCATTTAAACAAGCTGCTGCCCATGTAACATGGCTTTATTAGTGGATCATAATAATTATTAATAAAAATTAATACATGGTGTTTATTCATATATTTCATAGGAAACAACTGATAATCTTCCAATGGTTTCAAACCAATTTTGAAATCTTTCAACTAATTTTGAAAATGAGTCACGATTGAGTTAAAAGATTGAAACAAATTTAAGGAGTGGAACAAATCATTATCCTTGAATAAATGCAGGGGTGATGCTATGATTTAGACTTTGATGTAAATGTCATTACTGAGTTATAGTCTTATTTTTACTAATTATATGATTCATGTGCACACCCTGTAAGCAACTTTCCTAAGAGGATTTTGCCTCAGACCATGAGTGGATTAAATGAAAGCTTCCTATCAGGATATCACGTAGCTGGGTACCACCCAAAGCATGATCTGTGGTCCTCTATTGCCTTTATCACTTGGGAGATTGTTAGCAATTCAGAATCCCACTGAAGCAGAATCTGAGGGTTGAGAGGAGCCAGGAATCTATGTTTTATCAAAATTTCTCTGTGATTCAACGAATGCTACAATTTGAGCAGAACCGATCTAGACATTATAGCATTTCAGTTCCTCATATATTAGTGCTGACTCAGGTTCTATATTCAACAACCATCATACAATTTGAGTTTTTTCCCATTCCCCAAATTTAGGCCCCTGAATAAATAATCAGATTTTTTTTTAAGGGAATAACTTTGTGTTTAGAATACTTGCTCATGGAGTCCAAGTCTTCTGTTAGGTCTAGTAGAAGGTAAATAGGTGGCAAGAAAGTGGCTAAACGCAGATGGTGGAACCTAAATTGTAGCTAGGAAACAAACTGTAGCTAGAACGTGTTCCCTAGCGGGAATGTACACAGTAAGGAGTTCCTAGTGACCTTCAAGTGACCTAGAGCTCATTACCATCTATAATGCATAGGATGGGTGGGGCTTTCATGAAGGACTCTAGGGAGGACACATCCAGAGAAAGAGAAACTGTTATATAACCAACCTGTTTTATAACCTGATGTGTAATCTGTTATATACCCCAACCTGTCAATGACTCCAGAAGCTGGAAACCAAGCCAGCCAGGAGAAAGGTGGGACAAACTAGTGAACACAAATACCAAAGATTTTCTGACTGTACCATATCGGTAGATTCAGTGGTCTGCAGAGAATTGTGTTGACTTTGTCATTCTCTGAATAATAATTGCTTCTTTGCTTTCTGTTCATATCTGCAATTCTAAAATAATTTTATTTTATTTTATTTTATTTTATTTTATTTTATTTTTTTTGAGACGGAGCCTCAAGCTATTCCCCTGGGTAGAGTGCCATGGCATCATGCTCACAGCAACCTCCAACTCCTGGGCTCAAGTGAGTCTCCTGCCTCAGCCTCCCAAGTAGCTGGGACCACAGGCGCCCCCCACAACGCCTGGCCATTTTTTGGTTGCAGCCATCATTGTTGTTTGGCAGGCCCGGGCTGGGGATTCGAACCCACCACCTTAGGTGTATGTGGCTGGCGCCTTAGCCACTTGAGCCACAGGCGCCGAGCCCTAAAATAATTTTAGACAGAGGAATCTTATCAGTTATTTTGCTTCCTTTGTCCCCAAACATTGTTTTTACGTTTATTTGTGAGCAGGATTATATTAGTGTCACCAATTATTTTACACTATAAAGAAGGTTTCTCCAACTTTTGAACTCTTATCCTGAGTACACAGCATGTTGGTTTGTAGGATGCTTGAACAGCCTACTTTGCTTCAGAAGTTTTTATAAGTTTCTTATGCTGTTCTTTGAATGTGTTGAATGACATTGACATTTTGAAACATAACCCATAACAAATAAGTTCCCTCTCAGCTGACAATGACATTTCAAGTTTTAAACTATTTTTATCATATTTGTGCAACATTATTTTTGTTAAACCTAGCAGTTTATAATATTGAGAGATGATTCAGTCATTAGTTGTTTTATTATTATCATCACTATTTATTACATTTATTATAAATCTCTTCTGTTTAAAAACTTTTTAGAATTTCTTAACCATAATAGGTTTGCTCCTAAAAAAAAGAATCTAACCCAGATTATAATTCATAATATATATACAGAGGGTGCCAAAATACTGTATATGTATTTTAAGAAAGGAAAAATAAATTCTATTAAATTTGTAATGTTCAATTCATATTTGACTTCTGCAGTTACAAGAGGTAATGACTTATATTCCTTTTTTGTTAGTAGTATACATTGAGTTTTACAATTTTAGTACAGTTTTTTACTTCCTTAAAATCTACATGCATTTATTTTGGCACCCTCTCTATTTTTACATTTGACTTCTAGAAGTCATGAATTAATGTATCTCTAAGAAATACATGATGATAATGGAAATTTGATATATGGGAATCTATACCAGCCATCTGTACATCCATGCTAACAAACCTTACATACAAAGCAGAAGCTTTAATTATTGAAGGTTCAGTCCATTCATGGATCTGGCTGAATAACCAGACAGATGCAAAGTAGATTATTACAGCATTATCTCTTTTGGCCTTACTGCAAAGAATAACATTTGTAAGATGAAGAGTTTGTTCTGGTAGATTATTTCCTAATAGGTGTTAAAAATATAAACTATTAAGATGCTAAAAATATATCGATTGTAAAATGTTCAAATGTTAATCTAAAATCATCTTGAGGACTAGCAGTGGTGTATGTGTCATGCTTTAGAAAATATTGCTCTGTCCTATATTGGGACTTTGCATCATTTAAATAGAACCCACTCTTCAAGTCATGTCACCATTCACTTTATGCCATTAAATGCGTAAACTGTCTTAAAGAATATCTGTCAGTACTCTTGATTCTTGCTTCTGAAGCTAACGCTTTTATGGCCAACAGTTGGAATGATTAATAGATGAAAGAGGCAAAGAAAAACTTGGATAACAAAACCTCCTCCACATCCCTCTAATTATGAAGCAAACAGGGTGTTAAGAGGAGGTAACTGGAGGAAGCTGAATTGTGATCAAAGTTGTAGAGCTTTTAGGTGGTTTAAAGCATTATACATATAGTTTCCTCTTGTGAATATTGAAAATAATTAGCTCTATCTGGAAGGATTCTGTGAAGTTTTAAGATATCAAATGTAGAATACCTGAAACAGGGATTGGTGCATATAATAAGTATTCAAAATAGTACAGGTATTTTTAATTCATTTTTCACAAACTTGGGGTGTGTAAAGTGAATCCCATACACTTTGTGTGCTACTGTAGAAACTAAGTTACATTATAAAACATTTTCCAAGTTATCTCTTTATGAAGAGTAAACAGGATTTTCTCTGAAAATTCCAAAGGCACCAACAAACCTCAGAAGGAGGATAAAGAATAGAAACATGTAAGTATTTCTAAAATATAGTACTTGTGTCAGAGAGTCAGCATGTGCTGTAATGTTGGATGCTTTGAGATCCTCAGATGAAAGGCACTGTGGAAATAAAGTGTCATCACCATTAATTTCACTATGCCTTGCCAAATACATATTGAAAAATTACAGAATCAGGGCATCTAGCTCTGTCTTCCTCTCACTTTTTCCTATAGAAAATGCACAAAATCTCTACATTCACCAGCAAACTTGAATAACAATAGACAAAATTATGAACCCAATAACAAAAATACAGTATTGAAACTCTTAATTGGTGAATTGATGGTTAAATAGTATGTTATAGAGAGGAAATGGTGAAATGGGCTTGTACAAATTCATCTTTAAAAAAAAAGATGTGTCAACATAGGGTATGTAAAGCTAAAGTGATATCATCTTAGATATTTCTGTCACTTTCATTATTTTCCTTACCAAGAAAAAAAAAGTCAAAAGTTTATTTGTGCTAAAGAATCAGGAATGATTTTCTGTATCATGTGGTTTAGTTTGGTGAGTTTTTTTTTCTAGGAGACAGACTACCTGAGATGATGGGTGGTTTCTCATTCATTCTCTCCTCACTCCTATTCATATGGTTCTAGTCACCATTGTAAATATTATGGCATGTGCCCAGATAAAAGGACCTTGACTTTAAAATGTTAGAAAAAAGAATGAAAGACCTTAAGACCATTCAAAGAGCAATGATGGTATGTAGAAGCACAAAAGAATGTGGTTAACCTTCTAGAGTGGTAGGTAAGCTCAATAATCTCCTGTTTGATTCAAGTCTTCTATCATTTGACTGAGCTATTCAAAGCTACTATAAATGGATTTGAAATGGATTTATCAAACAGTTATTTTCCTTTATATTGTTTAAGAAATCTTTCAACTTATTTTGAAACTTAAAATGTATAGTTCTTAGTATAAAAGCATCATGTGTTCAGTGTAGAAAAACTAGACAAGAGGAAAAAAAAATATTCTATATTCCACATTGAACACTTTTTTGTTTAAATGCTGAACTGCCCCAAACCATTTGTCATCTTTTCCTCTCTATGAATGTTATTTAAATCTTACGAGAAAACACAATATTTTCTTTTTTGTTATTGGGATCATCATTTTTTTCATACTATATTAAATTTGTTAATGTGAGAAATGAGGAAAAAAACATACAAGTAAACAAAACCCACCAGTAATCCTATCATTAGGTATGATTGCTGTCAACATGTTAACTGTTTATTCTTCCAGAGTTTCCTCAATTTATAAATTACTGTCAAAGGTAATAAGGCTCTTAAATTGATTTACTTCTAAGGCAAAAATACATTGGCTCTGAGCATCTAAAAGTGTACATTATGTACATTATTCCTTCTTCTATTTACTCCACATGCTCCCAAGAACTGTGCAAAAGTTGCCTTGAAAAAGCTCATAGTCAGATGTGGTGGCTCATGCTTATAATTCCAGCTACTCTGGAGGTTGAGGCAGAAGGATCACTAGAGGGCAGCCAGGAGTTTGAGACCATTCTGGGCAACATATTGAGACCCCCATCTCTAAAATAGCAGATAAATAAAAAATATTATCATTAAATGAAAGAATAAGACAAGCAAATAAGCAAATCACTGTGTCATTCACACCACATACTACAGGAGTCCGAGGAGTGGCATGGACTGAGCCTAGGAGAATCTGAGGAGCCTTTGCAGAGAAGTGATGTTTGCGTCTTGAATAAGGAGCAGGGAATTTTTCATTCAGCCAAGGCAGCGGAGGCTCTTCCAGGGAACGTACAAAGGCTAGGAGAGAATGTAAAATAAGCAGCCACTAGCATATCAATATGGTATATGATGATGAAAAATCAATATGGAAAGCAGGCAGAGACATGCTCATGCAAAGTCTTGGTGCCCTGCTAAGGAACCTCAGCTTTATCTGGTAGGTCACAGAAAACTGTATGAGGGATGTGTGTGTGTGTGTGTGGATGTGGGAGGTGGTGGTGTAAGAAGTACACAAGTTATCTCCCGATAGTGTGTTAGGTTTGGTCTCAAATAGGGGATCAAGTGAGCAAAAAGGGCTCGAACACATGAGACCCAAAATGATACATGCATTTCTCTGACCTAATGGGGACACAGACAATGCTTTTCTCTGACTTAATGGGGATACTCAGGAGCACAAACTGTACCACAGAGTCAATCCCATCGCAATGTCAGGGGCTCC
>NW_003852526.1:3012332-3014216 GCF_000181295.1 Otolemur garnettii | reverse complement strand
GGCCAAGAGCGATTCTCAGAAGAGCTGTCAGTCAGTACAGAAGCTGGTGGATGGATGCACAGCAGATAAAGGGACGTGGGTGGAGTACAAGCACACTGATTGCAGATGGCTTTGACTAACCTGACACCCAGATTCCACGAACATTTCTGACCATTCCTCTGAAAATTTGGGACCATCATATGTCCATGTGTATCTGATTAGGAGAGTCTTCAGGTCTTGACAATCAACGAGTCTTCCTGGTTGAAGGTAATGTGTTCTTCAGGGTCACAAGAGAGAATTTTCTATCTATAAAGAGAAACTTAGAGTTGGGGAAATAACATTTCAACTTGTGAAAACGATAAATAACAGTGGAAGGGTTAACGATTTCCATGTGGGCTGTCAAAGAAATAGAATGCTTATTGTCAAATGAATGGCCTTAAGTAGATGGCCAAGTGTACAGTAAAGCTATGCCCAGTGGGAAGGTTTTTCTCTCACTTCTGTCTTTAGGGATATTGTGAGTTGAAATGTGTTCCCCTGGTATTTGTGAAGGTGACCTTATTTGGAAATAGGATCTTTGCAGTTACAATCATAAAGATGAGCTCATACTGAATTGGGGCAGGCTCTAATTCCAGGGTTAAGGGTTCTTATAAAGAGATGGAGATTTAGAGACAGGTGAAAGAAGGCTGTGTGAAGATGGAAGCGGATATTGGAATTATGCTGCCATAATTCAGGGAACACCAAGAATTGCTAGCAACTACCAGAAGCTAGAAGCAGAAGGAAAGATTCTTCCCCAGATCTCTGGAGGAAGAATGGCCCTACCAACATCTTGACTTGGAACCTCAAGCCACCAGAACTATGAGAGAACACATTTCTGTTGTTTTAAGCCCCTCAGCTTGTGGTATTTTATTACAGAAGCCCTAGGGAACAAGATCTTGGACTACCCTTTCGTGGACTGTTGTGTAAGAGCAGTCCATTCTCAGGTGGGATGCATGTACTGAGATAACCATTTCGTCCCAGATTCAGATGTTTACTGCCTTCATTTTTGGCCATAAGGGATCACCGCCAGCCATGATATGGCACAGTTTGAGGTGGGACAGTGCTGTCAGTGCAATAGAGGTAAATGATGTGGCAATTGGGCCACACACCGGTACAGTATATTATTAAATTCCCTCTGTCCTTGCTAGCAATTGATCATAACTGATCCTATTTTGCATTTACGGTAGATTGCAGCTGGGCTACCTGACCTCGTGATGTGATGAGTCATGATGGGCAGCTCTTACCACATGGTCACTGGATGTCCTATGATTGGAAGCCTTTATACTACCAGGGCCCAGTAGTCCTTGTACATCAGAAGGAACTGTTTCACAAATGGTGTACACTTGTTTGCTGCAGCGGGCATGGTCTTGCTCCAAACCCAAGGGGATCTGTGTCATGATTCTTCTGTTGTGGCCTTTGTATGTTGTCTTTTCGTATCATGGATACATTTAGCAATCTCTGCTGGGTCACTGGCCCAAGATGCAAGATCAAGTGCACACTGAGGTTTGGACTCACCACAGACGCTTTTCTCCCCTAAGCCCCACACAACCTGGGAGACTTCCTATTTGCCCAGTGAACGGGTTAGAGCAGCGTTTCCAGCTGTGGAATATGCTGCCTCCAGGACTCAGAGACCAGGGCAGCTTCATGCTTCCTTCCTAGTGCTGGCAACAGTGAGAGCAATAATTTGCCCATTACTTTGAAATGGATATTCTGGTATGCCTCAGACCCTGCTGTCTAAAAGTCTTATTCCTCATACTCACTCCCTAAAATCTTTACTGGGGTGGTAGGGTGATTATTGCAGATATTTGCTATGCTGTTACAGGGTCCTACTTCAGGGGGACCCAGCTTATCTTCCAATCAGTGAGTTTG
>NW_003852526.1:3007277-3012189 GCF_000181295.1 Otolemur garnettii | reverse complement strand
TCAATATATATCAATAATATTTGTATCTCTTGTAATTACAGATGTCAAACATGACTTGAGTATTACCATTTCATATATATGTGTGTGTGTATATATATACACACACACACACAGAAGGAGAGAGAGAGGGTGTGTGTAATGTCTTCTTGGTTGCTCATTTATCTTGCACCTGTAAATACCATGTTTTATGTGTCATTTCCACAGCCCTGCAAATCAGGCTCTCTTGGCTGGCCTTCCAAACTTGCTGTTTATTATGGCAACCGCTCCCATGTTGCTTCATCAGTAAAGTGCTGCTGTGTGGACCTTGACATTCCATGATCATTATCATCTCCATGGACACTAAGGGCCTGATTCTCTAATGGCGTCTCCTACTGTTAGTCATAACCAAAGACGGCAGCCACAACTGAGCTTTTCAGTAATGCTGATGCCTGTCTCACCAGCACATTTCTTCCTTCTTTGATAAATGGAGTGTTCTCTGGTCTTCCATAGAATGGAGTTGGCTGCTGGGCTATCAGGCCTAGAGAAGTCTGTCCACTCTTGTATGTTCTCTTTCTTCTCTGAGCCTTTTGATTTCTTTCCCCACTGTCTGCTCCAAAAGATCTAGCATGTCTACTTTACATAGTGTGGGCCATAGCTTTCTTCCAGCTTCCTGGAGGTGTCTCAGCAGATGTAAGTACCATCTCCTATAGTCTTTGTTAGGGCATTAAATTCTGCATTATAGGAAGGTACTCTCCTAGCATAAACTCTCTTATTCATTTTTATGTGTTGTACCCTTTAGTCCAACAACCTCATTTTCTTGTCTACATATACTATCCTGGCTCCCATCAGGACACTCTTTCAGTATATAGTTCCTTTCTCTTCTTTAGTAGGCCCAGAAATTCTTCAGGTGGGCTATGCTGAGATTTGACTCTAACCAGGGGTCTGGGTGGCTATGAGGTAGGTGGGGTAGATCCCGAGGGATAATATATTGTCATTCAAGAGCAGATCACTATATTATCTTCAAGCAAGAGGGGCAGGTTAGCCTTTAACAGGGAGTAGTGAAACACTTCTGCTAGCCCATAGGGTTCAACTATATTTTGGGGTTTCAAAGTTCTCAAGTGTATTGACTCTGATGTTCCCATCCCTAGTCCTAGGGTCCTGTTTCTTAATTGGAACCTTTTCTATAAAATAGCAGAGCTGCTAAGCTTCACAGTTCAACCTCTGGAGCTCTACTACACTTATAATTAGGTTCTTGGACTGACCTTAGCTTTTCCTAAAGTTTAGCAGGTGATTCAGCTCAAAAATTCCATTTAAAGTCTACCTTCTAGGACCACTTTTCTTTTGCTATTCACCATCTTACGTTGAGTTTTCTAGAAGCAGATCTGAGAGGGAGATTTGTGTATGGGATGATGCTTATTGGGGAGTGCCCTCTGGAAACCACTCTTAAGGAAGTATAGGAAGCAGAATTGAACAGAGACAAAACTCCACTGTGATGAAATTAATAGAGGTCTTGGAAAATCCTTTGGGGTTCTCTGGCACTGAGACAGCCCTTCAAAATTATCCAGAACTGATGCTAAAGGAGAAATCTTCACACTTCCTATTAACCAATCACTGGATACGGCTTCCCTAGGGGAGAGGTCATAACATTGGGCGAGGCAGATCCTTCTGACAGAAAGCAGTTGAGTTTTGGAAGAGTGACAAAGCTATGAAATATCAGCAGCTGATCCTCCTGCCTTTGTCCTGACAGGGGCATCTGAACAGCGCACCATAGCATCCAGCACAATATATAACCCCTTCACGCACGTTTATTTTAGGACAATAATTAGAACATAAGTTTCAAGAGAAAAGGGACTTTTTCTATCTTATATATTGATATCCCCAGAATTTAGAACAGCCTGGCTCAGCATTCACTCAAAAGTATTTGTTGACTAAATAACTGAACTGAATGAGTAATTAAAGCATATGCATAGGTGCCACATTTTGTAAACTGACAATCACTTGGCATATCGCAGGGAATACTAATAAATGAAAATACAAATAGTAAAGCATCAAAACATTTCTCTACTTTCACATTAAAGTACAAATCTCTAACATAAGGCTTTTTAGTTTTCTGAAATCGCAACCACTTCTGATGCATTAAATAAGCTGACAAATGGCAGGGGCAATATACTCATTTTAGTCACAACCTTCTACACTGATGTAGTCTTAATGAACTGACTTGGCTGTTACTGGTGCTAGAGAATGTTAGATGAGATAATGTAATTGGATCAGTCTTGTAGTTGGATTGACTCACAAAGGTAAATTTGGCTTTGCACCTAGATCTCTTTAATATTCACTCTGAACTGTCTGCCAAGACTTATCTGCTTTTTATTTTAAAATAGAGTTTCAAACATCTTTATGATAGTATAAACATATAGACTCTTCTGAAAAATTTTTCTCTAACCATTTTCTTTTGCACAATGGCACATTCCCATGTGGTATGAGAAAAAATCTGAGATATCACTTTATCTTCTCATTAAATATTTCCAATTGCAAAATGCCACCAAAACTCAACATCAGTGAAACATTTACTTTCCCCAATTTTAACAACTACTATGGGTGAGTTCAGGCTTCCAAATGAAAACAAATGACCCAACTTATATGATGAGCAAATATCAGGAGTGGCGGCAAAGAGGGCTTTGTGGACCTGCTTCCCAACAAAATACGAGTTACAAATAAAAGTTATTTTCTAAAAAAACTCAACAATTTCTTTTTTTTTTCACACATACACACACAGGACAAACAAAGTTTTGTGCAATTTACTATGTTAAACTATTTTATTTACTCATGTCTCACTTTGTCACCCTGGGTAGAGTGCTGTAGCATCATAGTTCACAGCAACCTCAGACTCTTGGGGCTCAAGCAATTTTCTCTTGGCTCAGCTTCTAGAATACCTGGGACTACAAGTGCCCACCACAACGCCTGGCTATTTTTAGAGACAGGGTCTTGCTCTGGCTCAGGCTGGTCTGGGACTTCAAAACTCAACAATTTCAGGTTTCTGGAGCGTGTGGTAATGTATGCAGCAAATGAAGAGACATTTATTTAAGAAAATCTACTGATACTAATACAGGGTTCCCCCATTTAGAGCTGGACAGGGACCCCCATTTTCTAGCCTTGAGTAAATAGGCCTTTCCAGAATGAATTCTCTGGATACCAGCAAGATCAGGGAAAAGCAGCCTGCTTGGTATGGCATCTGGCTGCCCCTCCTGGAGTGAAAACCATATACCCTGCTGCTTCACCTGGGGCTGAGACTTTTGGACCCCATTCATTGGCTAATATAGTCATTTGTTAATGAGGGCTGGTGGAATGTTTTCTGTCTGTGGGCTCCTGGCCAGCGTGATATACATTTCCAAGACCCCTCTGCTCACAGGCAGTGTATAAACCTCTAGACAAAGGGGACATTGGGGCTTCCTGCTTGGGTTCCCTTTGCTGCTGTTGCTGGAGGTTCTGTTGCCCTTCTTTCCTTCTCTATTCTTGTCTCTGTCAATAAACTATGCTCTCGCTTATCTGTGTGGTTTGTGGGTTCATGTTTAGAATCCATGAGGCCATGGACTCAGCATAGAGAGAAAATTCCAGCAATAGCACCAGGTAAGAACAGCAAGACTCTGGTACTCGGTCCTTGCTTCCAGTGCAACTTGATCAGCACATTCCAGGTGGGTATAGCCAAGAAACAGGACTCCTTTCCGAAACACCCAGTCAAGGGATATCACGTCTCCCAGGGAAGGACAGGCTTCCAGAATTTCTCATACTCCAACTCTGAGTTTTGGAGGCTAAATCTCTGGTTAGCATGGCTGAGAGGTTGGTGCTGTCCTTCATCCACCCAGTCCCAACTCACAGGGTGGAGGATGTGCCCCAGCAGGGCAGGGCAGGCTAAGGATACTGGGCCCTAATTACTTTGATCCAACTCACTACTGGACGGAGGCTCCGTGCCAGGACAGGCAAACTGAGAAGACCAGAGTCTACTATCCCTGCCCAGTACCCAAAAACAATCTGCTCACATTCCCCCACTCCCCCATGGGAAGGCCAATCTCTAAGAACAGAGAACTCCAAAGCTCTCCCCAAAACAACTAAGTTTATTTGGAATAGAGAGTGGTAAAGTTCAAGTCTAAAAGTGCTCTAAAAAACAATGGAGATTTTGGTGGTGAGCAGGTGAGATGGGTTGGTATATCTGTAAGAACACCTAAACCACAGCCCAGTTAATTTACTAGAGAAAACCAGCAAAAGAGTTAAGAAGAGGCCCCCTGGGGCCAGAACAAACCTCAAAAACTGTTCTCCAAATTTATTGCTGTAAAGGGGCCCAAATTCAATTAGATTAGACTGTGGAACAATTTATGTCCAAGGGTAATGCCAAAACCCAAGAGATCAGTCAGCAAACAATGGAACAATCAGACAGCAGTTAGCAAAGCCTAACAGCTTGGTGTGAAGCCAAAGGAGGCAGACAGCTTAAGAGAGATCAAGGAAAGAGGCAGCCAGAGTTGGTCCCAAACCACTGTCAAGTCAGGGTGACTGTCCATGCCCCAAGCTATGTTTTCTGAGGAGCAGCTTCAGAGGTTTCAGGCAGTGGGAGAAATAGACATCACCAAAACT
The DNA here is from genome assembly GCF_000181295.1 of Otolemur garnettii. Taxonomy (NCBI): domain Eukaryota; kingdom Metazoa; phylum Chordata; class Mammalia; order Primates; family Galagidae; genus Otolemur; species Otolemur garnettii. Next base: position 3,007,584 of record NW_003852526.1, on the reverse strand, counting down.
ATCAATCCAAGTCATTAAACAAATATCAAGCAAACAACAAGAAAAACAAGCTCCAGAAAGGAAAGATGGGAACCAGTATCCAGTTTCTACAATATATTATCTAAGCATCCAGTTTTCTTCTTTTTCTTTTTTTAAATTTATTTTTCTTATACATGTGTATATTAGGTTTTCACTTTTGCCTTCACAAAATTAAAAAGGCTAAATTTAATGACAATAACAATGTTTAACATAAGGACTGAGAACAAAAACCTTATAAAGAATGAATGGGCTCGGTGCCTATAGCTCAACCGGCTAAGGCGCCAGCCAC
>NW_003852526.1:2982161-3006558 GCF_000181295.1 Otolemur garnettii | reverse complement strand
GCCGTAGTTTGAGGATGCCTGCTGTAGACAATAGAAAAAGAAATACTTCAAAGTCATTCTACTTGATCTGGATATACCTGATATTAAAATTGGAGAAAATATCTTATTATAAAGGGGAAATTACAAACGTATTTCACTTATAAATGAGGATGCAATGTTACTAACAACATATTAACATTAATTAATGTTTAAGTAATGTACTTTGGTCCAAATTAAGTACAATTTATATAAGATTTAGTCACTAATATCTTTCTTTTTTTTTCCTTGCCCACACCCACTTCCTCCTTCTCTGTCCTGTATCCCCTTCCCTCATGCCCCACCGTGTCATTAATTGTCTTTATATTAAAGTTGAATACATAGGATTCTTTCTTCTCCATTTCTGTGATGCTTCACTAAGAATAATGTGTTCCATGTCCATCCAGGTTAGTACAAATGCTGTAAAATCTCCATTGTTTCTGATGGTTGAATAATATTCCATGGTATACATATGCCACAGCTTACTAATCCATTGCTGGGTTGAAGGACATTTAGGCTGTTTCCACATTTTAGCGATTGTAAATTGGGCTGCAATAAACAGCCTAGTACAAGTGTCTTTAAAATAAAAGGTTTTTTTTTCCTTCTGAATAGATGCCCAGTAATGGGATTGCAGGATTGAATTAGAGGTCTAGGTTGAGTTCTTTAAGGTTTCTCCATACTTCCTTCCAAAAAGGTTGGATTAGTTCGCAGTCCAGCAGTGCAAAAGCGTTCCTTTCTCTCCACATCTGTGCCAGCATCTGCAGTTTTGAGATTTTGTGATATAGGCCATTCTCACTGGGGTTAGATGATATCTCAGGGTGGTTTTAATTTGCATTTCTCTGATAATGATGGATGATGAGCATTTTTCAAGTGCTTAGTAGCCATTTATCTATCGGCTTTAGAGAAGATTCTATTCATGTCTCTTCCCCATTGATGTTGGGGTTGTTGGATTTTTTTCTTATAGATTAATTGAAGTTCTGCATAGAACTGCTTATTAGTTTTTTGTCTGATTCAAAATAAGCAAATATCCTATCCCTTTGAGTAGGCTGTCTATTTGCTTTGGTTGTTGTCTCCCTGGCTGTACAGAAACTTTTCAGTTTCATTAAATCCCATTTGTTTATTATTGGTGTTGTTGCTATTGCCATGGCGGTCTTCCTCATAAAGTCTTTCTGCAGGCCAATATCTCCCAGTGTTTTTCCTACTCTTTCTTTGAGAATTCTTATTGTTTCATGCCTTAAATTTAAGTCCTTTATCCATCTTGAATCAATTTTTGTAAGTGGAGAAAGGTGCGGGTCCAATTTCAGTTTTTTACATGTGGATATCCAGTTGTCCCAGCACCATTTATTAAATAGGGATTCTTTCCCCTAGTGGATGTTCTTGTTTGGTTTATCTAAGATTAGGTGGCTATATGTTGTTGGTTTCATTTCCAGGTTTTCTATTTGATTCCAAATATCTATGTCTCTATTTTTGTGCCAGTACCATGTTGTCTTGACCACTATGGCCTTGTGAAATCTGGTATAGTAATACCCCCGGCTTTGTTTTTGTTACTAAGAACTGCCTTAGCTACATGGGGTTTTTTATACTTTCATACAAAATACACAATCATTTTTTCCAAGACTTGAAAGGAGGATGTTGGTATTTTAATAGGGATGGCATTGAATTGGTAAATTACTCTGGGAAGTATAGATATTTTAACGTTCATTCTTCCCAGCCATGAGCGTGTATATTCTTCCATTTGTTGATGTCTTCTGCTATTTCCTTTTTAAGGGTTTCATAATTTTCTATGGGAGAAATAGACATCACCAAAACTATCAATCCAAGTCATTAAACAAATATCAAGCAAACTACAACAAGAAAAACAAGCTCCAGAAAGGAAAGATGGGAACCAGTATCCAGTTTCTACAGTATATTATCTAAGCACCCAGTTTTCAGCAAAAAATTATGAGCTGCACTAAGAAACATCAAAATGTGACCCATTGAAATGAAAAAATGGCAACAGAAACTGCCTGTGACCAAGAAAATAACATGAATTCACATAAAAAAACAAAGAACATTGGTAAAAGTAATTACATCATTATAAAAGACAGCATGAATGATTTTTTCCTCTCTTCTTTTCTTAACTGATTTAAATGCAATTAGATAAAAAATATATGTATATAATTTATTGTTGGCCTTATCATCACCCCCCAAATGCAATGCCTTTTTTTTTATGCAAATGCCAGCATAAAGAAGGTGAGTGAGAGAAAAGCTGTACTGGAGTAAAGAAGAAATGCCAGATGGTTATGTGAAGGCATAAGAACAAGTGAAGAAAGCCAGTAAATAAGAAAATTAATATAATAAATTCTATAAATATGTATTTGCTTCTTTTCTCAGTTACTTTCATAGACATAGAATTATATGAAGTAATAATTACAGCAAGTATTGATTGAGTTTGAATATATATGTAATAAGTATAACAATAGCATAAAAATAGGAAAAAGAAAGGAAATCTCTGTAAGAATGAGATATATATATATATATATATATATTCCCCCCTGCATTCTCGGTTCTTGAAGTGCTCTTAGCTGAAGAGTGACCAGACACCCCAAAGTCAGGCAAATGTGAAATAAAGTTTATTGAAGAAGAGAAAGATAGGTTTTCAGAGCAAAAGCAAGATACTAGTTTAGAGATCAAGCTAGACCATAGACAATGAATAGGCCTCTTTGTTGTGGCAAAGAAGGCCTTGGTTATGGCCTGGGGTTCTGTGTTATACTGTCTGGATTGGGCCCACCTCATGGTTCAGAGTCACATTGGAACCACAGAGTCTTACTGTGTATGCAGACCTCCCAGTAAGCCCATTGTGAAAGCCCATTGTGGGGTGTGAACAACAATGTAGATTTAAGCTAATGACATGATTTTTAGCCTTAAGGCTGTCCTAGGTCACCTTCAAGACTCATCATATTTGCCCTGTGTGGCTCATGGGCTGGAGAGTCTCTGTATCTTTTTCAGTTGGCACACTAAGCTCTGATTGGTAGATTGGTAGGGCCTTCCCTTCTCTCTCAGGTGTGGGCAATCACTTGGGATACAATTAAGGTGGAAAGGGGGCCCACTGTGGGAAGGGAGGGCCCATTTTTGTCCTTTTTCCCTAGGAAAGTCGGATCTTAACTACCTACCTAACAGAATTATATTGGTATAAATTTGATTCTGATGAGTTATAATGTTTATGTTAAGCCCTTGAAAAACTATTAAGAAAATAACTCAAAAAATTGAGAAAAATAACTAAGTGTGAAGGCAGACATAGAGATGAGAGTGATAAAACTATATGCCAAGGAATGCCAAGGATTGCCAACAAGCACAGAAGATAGGAAGAGCCAAGAAAAGATTCTTCCCTTGAGCTTCAGAACTGTCAGGGCCCTGCCAACACCTTGATACTGGACTTCAAGCCTTCCAAACTATCAGAATTGATTTCTGTTACTTTAAGCCATTCAGTTTATGGTAACTGGTTATGGCAGCCCCAGGAAACTAATAACACAGACTTCTAGAATTGTTCTTGAGTGTTGCTGGAAATGGGTGTTGGTATTTATTTTTCCTGAAAATTTAGACAGTGAAGGAAAGTCAGAAAAACTTACTCATTATTATGGATAGTGACACCCCCTTTCCCCATTTATGTATTGAAGTTCTAGCCTCTAATAACTCGGCAAGTGAACTTACTTAGAAATTAGGTTGTTGCAGATGCAATTATCAATAGTTAAGATGAGTTCATACTTGACTAGGATGGACGTAGATTCTAATACGACTGGTGTTCTTATAACAAGTGGAAATTTTGACCCAGGCACATAAGGAGGAGGCCATAGGAAGATTGGAGCTATGCAGTCACAAGCCAAGCAACTACCGGAAGCTAGGAGAGAGACCTAGAGTCATTAGGGGAGAATGGCTGCTAACCCTCTGATCATGGACTTCCAGCCTCCAGAACTGTGAGAAAATAAATTTCTGTTCTGTAAGCCACTCAGTTTAGAGTATTTTGACTGACTTTATTATGTCAGTCCTTGCAAAATATTACACTGCAATGCTATTTCCAAGTGATAACAACTGATAAATTTTTGGTTTATCTCCTTCTAGTGTGAACAGAAAAGAACCCAGACGCTGCAGAATATTTTAAAGAGATTTATTCTGAGCTGAATATGTGTAACCATGGCCTGAAGAGCCACACCCAAGAGCCTTGAACAAGTGGTCTTTCTGTAGTTGGGTTACAGTTTGGTTTTGAAGGAAATCAGGAAATTTCACCTCAAATTATGAGATTAACAGGCCCTTGGAAGAGGCTTTCCCTCTACCTGCATAAAAAGACTGGCCCAGCAAAAGAACAAATTACTTCATTTCCTCTCTCTGTTACCTCACAACATTGCAGGAAAGAAAATGAAAAATGCCACCAGACCTGGCCCAAATAATTTTAAACATAATACCTATTTCTCAGGTTTACAAGTCAATCTATTTTCCTCCATTCATTCATTCTTTCTGGTATCTATTTATCCTCTCTAGAAACCATTTATTGTCCCTATACTCTTCATTTCCTCCCTCTCTTCTAAAAGGCTGTATAAAAATATCTGGATCTCATTGGGATATTGGGTAATCACTTTGTGTTTCTTGCCCTGCATATGGTAAATAAATCTCTTTATTTTATTACTTTGCCTTAATTGTGAGTTGATACTTCAGTGAACTTTCAGAAAAACAGAGGATGTTTCCTCCTCACCCCCGCAGATTTACACATTTCAGGGAGACAGGAATTACATGTAAAGTCATAAATCAATACATGGAAGGTATATGTTGGTTTGGCTTGAAAAGGCTGGACATCTCAAACTGGGAGTTATGGCTTATAGATGGGTTCAAAGTTCTTTGATTTGTAATTGGTCAAAGAAATGAAGCCTTTGGCAGCACCTGTGGCTCAGAGAAGTAGGGTGCTGGCCCCATATACCAGAGGTGGTGGGTTCAAACTTGGCCCAGGCCAAAAACTCAAAAACAAACAAACAAACAATCAAAAACATTAAAGAAATGAAGCCTTATCTACAGGCTTTGAGTGTTATAGGTTAGGATAAGGAAGTCTGTAAATTGGAGACAAACTACTGGGCACACACTAGAGACTTAAGTGACCTGTTAAGTAAATTGATGACCTGCAGGTGTGGTTTCATCTTTGTCTTACAAGGCCTTAGGCATGTTAATGATTTTGTATCTTATTGTTAAAAGAATAACTCTAAAAGGGATGGGGGCATAACTAGGCATGTCTGACCACCTGTCTTCTCATGGCCAGCAACTCAGCTTTAAGGTTTTTCTTGGGTCCTCTTGATCAAGAGAGGGTTCATTCAGTTGACTAGGGGACTGAAGATTTTATTTCAGTTTACACTAGGTTCTATAAATTTACTTACACACATATAATATATGTAACCTCCACATAAATATTAGAGACAGGCTCCTCTTAAGAAAATTATCTAAAACTTGGAAATAAAGCAGAAAGGTAACCGTGTGACTTTTTAAACTCATCCTAGTGAAGTCTAACAAGCTAGTCCAAATCATCTGCCACTCTGAGTGAAGGTAATTTTGTTTGATTTATTATTTACTATTGATTAAGACCCATAATCTATAAAGTTACATGTCACTATTGATAAATTGCAAATTACTTTTTTTCTGTTAGTGATTTAAATGATTTTTGTCTTACAGAAAAAAGAACTCTCGGAGGTCATGGTTTTTTCATTGCCCTGTATCTAAATTAGCAATCTTATTTCAGCTTTGTTTCTTTCAGTAACTCTACTCTCTTTAATTTCTCATATCCTTCTTTGATCTCTGGTGGGTTCATTCTTTGAATATAAGGTTTACCATCCTTACTGATTCTCTCATTAATGAGTTTAAAACTTCTTTGACATCTATATACTATATATTTGTATGACAGCCATGTTACAATTTTTTGAAAATTGTACTTTGACATGCCTTAGATCAAATGGTTCCCAGACTTTCAGATTTAACAAAGAAGAAAAAAACTATTAAAACAAAATAAAGTTCAGTGATTGAGATAGAATTGCCAATTTTCATTTTCCAAATCATGTCAATGTAAAAATCATACATACTAGAAACTATCATTTCCTAATACAACCATTTCATAAAAGAAAGTGCAGGACTTTTTAACATACAAAAGAGTAGGATAAAATGTAGCATAAACTATATAACATTATGAAAATTTATCCCATTCTACTTGTTTTTCTCATTGTAGTGCATTTTGTTAAAAATCTCAATAATAGGTATAACTTAGGAAGCATTGCCTACAGATGACTGGTTTCCTTTCTACTTGTGCAGTTTCTTTTATTCATTTACTAAAGGTCTTTACTGAGGCCTTTCTGTGTCCTAGCAAGTGCATGCTATGATACAAAGACCACCAATTATATGCCAACAAGATATCTTTTGTGTACAAACATGGTTCCTGATGTCATGGAAAATACATTACAGTGGAAGAAGATTGACCCTGAATAATTACGTAATTAAATAAATTAAAATTTGACCAAATATTTATGTAATTAAAATTTTACTAAACATTATGAAGCAAAAGATTAATAGTGTGCATTAAAATGTTTATGTCAGTTATTTCTCAGTGAAAACTACTGCCCTGGTAGAGATGCCTAGTAGATTATTTTCAGAGTTGCTTCTCCCAACAAAAGAAAGACACTGTCCTCTCCACGAGAATTAAATATGTGATAGAAGTTGTCAGTCAATAGTAACTTGCAGGGCTTCACAGGAACACTCAGTAAAAGCAGGGACCTCCTATCTTTCCTTTCCCTCCTTCACCCTTAGAACAAAGAAACTTGGTATTGAATAGTTCCTTCAAGATACAGTAAGCAAATTAAAATGAGGTTAGTTCATGTTCTCAGAAGAGACAGCTTTGTTCAGCTGATAACATCATATAGTTAATTGGCCCTAATTAGCCCAGCAACTTCACAGCCTAGTCCTTAAGGCTATGAAACAGTCCTACAAGGAGGGAATGAAAGTATTGTCATGTGCAAATCTCCCTGATTGTAAATATTCTGGAGATAGATTTTGACTTGATTGCATAAGTGTGAAAAACTTGGGATTCAAGATAGGTTATAAATACACAAATTTATAAGAAGGAAACCACAGATATTCCAGACACTTCCTGCTCTCTCATATTATGCCTTAGAAAGGTGACAGAGAGGAAAGGAAACTAAAACTTAAAAGAATTTAGGACAAAGGGACACTTTTTTGACAAAGATGGAGCTGACTTATTGATGAGAAAGTCAAAGTAAGGTATTTTGATTGAGAATTCAAGACTATTAAATTGATTGAGAAACATAAAGCAATTGGATCTCAGAAAGCAAAGTCTGCTACATGTGCAACCATGAAAATGGTGGGTAGTTTTCTCTTTGTTAGTACTCCTATATGTTTGTTTATGAGGGCAATTTTAACAAAACAGATTCAGCAAAGGAGTACAACAGTGAATAATCTCATACCACCCCCAAAATTTACCTGTATTACATTATAGCCATGATACAAGATTTCCCCCATTTAGGGCTGGACAAGGACCTCAATTTTCTAGGCCTAGGCAAACAGACTTTTTCTCTTCAAACTGTACTTTCTGACACAAGTAAGATAGGAGAAAAGCAGTTTTTCCAACATTTTACATAAGCTAGGCACCTTCTAGAGTGCGCCTCCTACAGCTTTTTATCAGAGTTGAAGGAACTGCACTCATTTGTTAATACCCTCATTCAGTTGGTAATCAACATTGAAGTTTGTCAAGTCCTGGTCAACTGTAATTCCCCAACAGTATAAAGCCCCTAGACCCATGCTAGATTTCTCACTGGAGTCTCCCCTCTCCCCTACCAGAGGCTCTGCTGCCTGTCACTCCATCCATTTCTATCTAATAAATCTTATCCTTTCACTGATCTCTGTGGGCTGTAGGTTCATTCTTCAAATATCCAAGACCAAGTATCTATCGCAGAAAGAAATTCTGGCAACAGCCATATCTTGAGGATGAGCTACAGAAGTAAAGAACACTTAAGGAAGGATGAAGGTCTTCTATAAACTTCTGAGAAGCCAAAAGAAATAATTATTTAATTTGTAGAAAATCAGTCAGGTAAGATATTCTGAGTACAAAAGGCCCATTTCCAAACTGGCATAAGAAATGACTGGTGAAAAGTTGAGAGGTATTAATTTTCTATTCCCCAAATAAATCACCAGTACAGCTTAAAGATCAACCAATACTAAATTTATTAGACTTACAGTGGTGGAAGAAAATACCAGCTTGATAAACTACTTATAGTTTCTCAAAATGAGGACATTATGAAAGAATATTAATAGGTTTTCAAAACCATTTAGGTTGAGGGATTTTATGCTGAGTCCCCAAAATTGGGTAACGTATTGAAATTTGACAAAGTTTATGGTGTAATCATTTTGGACTGATGGGCACAGCCAGACAAGGGGCTTGAAGAGAGTCATGATAAACAAATTGTTAGTCTTGATCAGTAAAGTATTAATTATTAGTCTTGATCAGTAAGTTGGAAGTCAGTTTTAATAATTCCCAGAGCAAACAAAGGTAGTTATTTTTACTTTGCTTTATCATTGTTTAAAATAAGGATAGGAAAGTATACCTGGATCTAGTATTGTTTAAGATAATAACTGGGAATTATGTTAGTTTTAGTTCTCAGGATTATTTTTGGCCTTTCTACAGCCTAAGCTACAGGACAGACAATTATCATCTAGAGACACAATCAATTCAGATCTATATCATTGTTTGATGTGTTGTGGTCATGGCAAGAGTTTCTGATAGCAGTCATTAAACCTTTAATTAGTAACAGATTTTTTCTTATTTATTTTGTTGGAAGATCATGTTTGGATCATTTGATGGAATAGCAATTTCACAGCAAAATTAAGACTCTAGACAGCAGAAAGAGAGAGATTATGATATGAACTTGTAATCCTTTTTAATTCAGAAGTCAAGAGTGACCAAATTAAATGAAGAGAACTGATTCTATTCCTAATATGAAATGGCCACATTCTAGATGGAAATATTAGTCAAATTATATAATTTTATGATTTTTATTTCTGCCTATCAGATAATTTTAGTAATATTAAAGATGCAAGGAGGGAAGAATGGAGCAAGATGGCTGAATAGAAACCTCCAACAATTGACCCTCTTCATGAATGCCAAATTTGACAACTGTCCACAGAAGCAAGTACCTTTAGAAGAACCAAAAATTGCAGTCATACTACCTGGTTTTATCATTATGTCAAGAAAGAGACACTGAGGAGAGCAGAAAAGACAATCTTGCATTGCCTATACCACCCCTTTCCCTTCTGCCAGCAGGGCCATGACAGCATGTTGAGAGGAGAGAGAGAATCTATGTGCGTGGGGTAGGGAAAATGAAGTGATTGTGGGGTTTTGCATTAATATTCAGGATTGTCTTACCACAGGGGAACATAGCACAAGGTAGAACTACCAGTGACCAAAGAAAGAGTAATTTAGACTATCCCAGTCAGAAGGAAATCCTCTGTCCTAAAACTTGGCGTCTTAGCCAACTCCATCACCAAATGACAAAATGTAGCCTAGGGCCTGGACTAAATTTTTAAGGCTTTCAGGGCCAAAAGGCCCCTGTCCTTGGGTAATTTCTGTAGCTATGCTAGCTCAGAGCCCATGAACTTGGGATGCACATGAACCAGTGAGACTATAGCAGTGGTAGCTAAACCAGTGACTATGTCACTCCCCCAACTACAGGCAGTGTGGCTTAGGAAGTCTTCTTCCAACTGAGTAAAGGAAAGGAAAAAGTTCAGAGGACTTTGTTTTGCAACCTCGGTAGCAGTTCAGCCACAGTAAAATAAAGTGCCAAGTCATCTCCTAAAGCTCTTGAGTCTAGGCCTTAGTTCCTGGAAGGCATGTCTGGACCCACTTTGGGCCAGAAGGAAACATGCTTTCCTGACGGAAAGGTCCATGTCCCGGCAGGGTTCATGATCCACTGAATAAAGAACCCTTGGGATTTAAATGGACATTAGAAGTAGCTAGGCAATAATCACCATGGGCTATGAGTGAGACTTGGCTGACTTAAAAAGTGACCTGGTGCTGGTGGCCACAAGGGAGTGCCTATACCACTTGTCTGCTAATCCTAGAAGCCCAGCACAGAGAGTAAGGGAAGAGAGTGAAAGACTTTGCCTGGTAATCCAGGGAATTCTCCCATATCTTTCTCAGCTCTACCAAGGTACTACCCCTGAAGACTGCAAGAGTCATTACTTGGCTTGGGGCACCCCCAGTGGTGATAGGACTATAGTGACCGAAGACTTAGATCACAACACTCAATTCCCTTTGAATATCTGGAAAGCATTCTTAAGACACACAGGTTCAGACAAGCCCAAAGTGTGAAGATAAAGATAAATATCTAACTGTCAATGCCCAGATATTGATGAATATTTACAAGCAATAAGAATATCAAGGAAAATATGACCTCACCAAACAAAGTAAGTAAGGTACTAGGGACAAATCCTGGAGTGATAGAGATACAACCTTCCAGACAAAGACTTCAAAATAAATGTTCTGAAAATCTCAGTGAACTTTAAGACAACAGAAAGAATGAATTTAGAAGTCAGAGAAATTTAACAAAGATTTGAAATAATAGTAAAAGAAATCATGCAGAAATTCTGAACCTCAAAAATTTAATTGATAAACTAAGAAATACATCAGAATCTCTTAACAGCAGAGTTCACCAGCAGAAGAAAGAAGTAGTGAGCTTGAAGACAGGCTATTTGAAAATACACAGTCAGAAGAGAAAAAAGAAAAATTAACAAAAAGGATTGAAACATGCCCACATGAACTAGAAAATAGCCTTAAAAGGGCAAATCTAAGAAGTGTAGGCCTTAAAAAAAAGATAAAGATTGAGGTAGAAAGTTTATTCAAAAAAATAATAACAGAACTTTCCAAATTGATATCAATATCTGGGTACAAGATGTCATAGAACACCAAGCAGATTCAATGCAAATAAGACTACCTCAAGGAAGTTAATAATCAAGATATCAAAGGTGATAGATAAAGAAAATGTACTAACAGAAGCAAGAAAAAAGAAATAACATATAAAGAAGCTCCAGTACATCTGTCAGCAGACTTCTCAGTGGAAGTCCAATACTGAAAGTGGAAACCTTACAGGCTAGAAGAGAGTGGCATGATGTACTCAAAATATGAATGGAAAAAAAACCCCTTAACCTTAGAATATAATAATATCCTATAAAAATATCATTCAAACATGAAGGAGAAATAAAGACTTTCCCAGACAAACAAAAACTAAAGGATTTTATGAACACCAGATTTACACTACAAGAAATGCTAAAAAGAGTTCTTCAATCAGAAAGAAAAGGATAGTAATGAATAGTAAGAAATAATCTGAAGGTATAAAAGCTACTAGTAACAGTAAGTACACAAATACAAAATACCCTATTGCTATAACTGCAGTGTGTAAACCACTTATTTCTGGGGTAGAAAGACTAAAAGACAAATTCATCAAAAATAACTACAGCCACTTTTTGAAAGATAAATTATATAAATTATATGATTGTAAACAAAAAATGTTAAAAATTGGAGGGGGTAGAGTTAAAGGGTAGGATTTTTATTTGATTTATCTTTCAATCAAAAGACATACAATGGCTGAATGAATAAAAAAACAAGAGCTAACCATATGTTGTTTTGAAGAAACACACTGGATGGCACCTGTGGCTCAAAGGAGTAGGGCGCCTGCCTCATATGCTGGAGGTGGCGGGTTCAAACCCAGCCTCAGCCAAAAAAAAAAAAAAAAAAAGAAGAAGAAACACATTAAACCTATGAAAACACATGTAGACTGAAAGTAAAGGAATTGAAAAGATATTCTATGCAAATGAAAATTTAAAAGAGCAGAAGTAGCTACACTTATATCACATAAAATAGATTTCAAGACAAAAACTGTAGAAAGAGACAAAGAAGTTTATTATAGAATGATTTAAAGAGCCAGTTCAGCAAGAAGATATAACAATTCTAAATATATATACACCTAACACTGGAAAACCCAGATATATAAAGTAAATATTATCAGAGCTAAAGAAAGAGATAGACTCTAATACAATAATAGTTGGAGGCCTCAACACTTTCAGTGTTAGACAGACCATCCAGATTGGAAATTGACAAAGAAACACTGGACTTAACCTGCACTATAAACCAAAAGGACCTAATAGATATTTACAGAATATTTCACCCAACAACTACAGAATACATGTTCTTCTGCTCATCTCATGGATCATTTTCAAGGACAGATCATATTTTAGGCCACAAAACGGGTCTTAAAAATTTTTTAAAAATTGGAAATCATATCTGTAGGGGAAATTGAGCCCTAATCTTTAGCATAAGACACTTCCTGCTTGAGAGACCTGAAGAATCATGAGAATGGCATGTGAGTTTTGTATGTGCAGGACATCAGAAAAGTGGCCTCCAAGAGAGAATGTGTATGGGAGGTGTGGCAATACCAGGCCTAATGGTTATGGTAAAAAGTCTCTAGATTCCAAAGGTCTCTTGATACTAGAGGCAAAGGTCTTGCTTAAGGTCTGAGATTTTGGAAAAACAAATTGGAGTTATTCTGTCTGACACTTTCCATATTTCCCCTTTTTATTTTTATTTTAAAAAATTATTTTTGAGACAGAATCTAAAGCTATTGCCCTGGGTAGAGTGCCATGGCATCATAGCTCACCGCAACCTCCAACTCTTGGGCTCAAGTGATCCTTTTGCTTCAGTTTTTCTATTTTTAGTAGAGACAGGGTCTTGCTTTTTGCTCAGATTGGTCTCAAACCTGTGAGCTCAAGGTATCCACCCACCTCGGCCTCTCAGAGTGCTAGGATTATAGGCGTGAGCCACCACGTGCAGCCTGTGTTCCCCTTTTTAGTGCTGATGTCTGATAAGTAACTTTTAACTTCTTTTTCCTGCTTTGTGATAATAAAGACCTGAGGTTAGTTTGGGAGTGCTCCTTCTAGAGTTCTTCAGTCTCCCGACATGAACTTTGTGTCAAGCTTCTTCATTTCTTGTGCCAAGACCTCCTCATCTGGTGACCCCAAACCCCTTCAAATACTAAGTATTTTCTCTTACCACAATGGAATAAAACTAGAAAATGATAATTAGAGGTATATTGGAAAGTATACAATATAAATAAAAGTTAAACAACATAATTCCAAATGACCAGTGGGTCAATGAAGAAATTAGGAAGGAAATTAAAAACTTTCTTAAAACAAATGAAAATGAAATAAGTAATCTAATGATGCATGTGGGGTGAATTCCTACATAAAATTAGTTAAATGAAACGTGCTTTCTTAATTCCAGAAACTGAGCAAAAAGACTCATAAGTATTGTGCATTTTTGTTGAGGCCTAGCGACCTGGGAGAGCATGGCAGGGGCCTACAGCCAAGGCGTAACAAGGCTGGCTGTGAGAAGCATAGCAGACCAAATAAACATCTATAGAGAGACAGGAAAATCTTAACCAAAAATCTTGGTATGAGAAAGGTGTGGCTTTTGCATCACTACAATACACCAGCTCACATGGCACTGAGGGAATTTTTAGTCTATAAACCAATAACTGTATTGGAACACCCTCCCTACCCAGCTGATGTGGCCTGTGGTGACTTTTTTCTTTATCCAAAGAAAAGGTAAATATTGAAAGGATAAGTTTTGATGACATTCAAGACATCAAGGGTAATGCAACCACAGCTCTTGATGGCCATTCCAGAAAAAGAGTTCTAAAATTGCTGTGAAAAAAAATTTAAAAAAACCAAAAAAAAAAAAAAAATTAAAAAAATTAAAAAATAAATAAAAAATAAATAAAAGTCAAAATGTGGGGTGGAGTTCAAACAACAACAACAAAAATTGCTGTGAAAGGTGGACTAGGCACTGGCATTGGTGCATAGCTTCCCAAAGGGAATACTTTGAAGTCGACTGTAGTGATATTCAGCAAAAAGGTATGTAGCATTTTTTCTAGGATAAGTTCTCAAACTTAACTGTCTGACCTTATATATAAAAATAAGTAGCTTTTCTATATGCTGACAGTAAACAATCTGAAAAAGAAACCAAGAGTGTAATCCCATTTATAATATCTGCAAATATAATAAAATGCCTAGGAATAAAATTAACCAAAGAAATGAAAGATCTCTAAAATGAAAACTATAAAACATTGATGAAGGAAACTGAAGAAGTCACAAAAAATGGAAGACATTCTAAGCTTGTGAAGACAGACAGTAGAATGATGGTTACCAGAGGCTGAGAAGGATAGTGAGGAGGAGGGATAAAATGGGGATGGTTAATGGGTATAAGCATATAATTAGATTTTTAGACAGAATGAACAATATTTGATAGCACAGCAAAGTGACTATAATCAACAACAACTTAGGGTATACTTGAAAATGACTAAAAGAATACAATTGGAATGTTCCTAACACAAAGAAATGATAAATGTCTGAGGTGATGGATACCCCAGTTACCCAGATTTTATTAATTCACATTTTATGCCTACATAAAAAAATTACATATGCCTTATTATGATATCAACTATTATGTGCTCATAATAATTTTTAAAAATACCGAAGATGCAATAGAGGTCTGTGATGATGTACGTACACCAATTTTTCCCTAAGTCAGTACATGTTCCAAGTTGAAAGTTCTCTACGTTGAACCATGACCTACTCACACTTATGAACGTTTGGGTAGGGTGTTCCATGGCCTTTCAATGTTGGCTGTTCTCCTATCTGTAGAATTCTGCCTCCTTTTCAAGTCTCATGTAAAGATTGCAGTCTGACATATTCCTTCAGTGGTTACTTTTTAAATGTAGATTGAAGCTCAGAATTTTATTCCTTTTTGATTTAAATTATCTGAACATCTTCTTTTCTTTAAAAGGGAAATTTGTAGGTCAAAATGGACACAGGGTGATATTAAGAGCTATCCTAAAGGCCAACATGTTTACTGACATCATAGATCCCTGTTCAATTTACAGACTGCAGATCACAGTCAATAGTCTTTTGTGTTTCAAATACTCATATGGGGATGTCAAATAGAATTGGTTTGGCACAAAGTCCATCACTTAGTTCCAGGCCAATTCTGTTTGACATCCCCATGTGAGTATTTCCACTGAAAGCAGATCACTGGATAACTCCTAACAACTAGTATTAAATTTGAAGAACAAAAGACTATTGACTGCAGTCTGTCATTTGGACAAGGATGGGGGGTTAGCTTAACTAATGCTCCTTTCCTGCAAGGTTTGTAGAAGTGAGACAAACTAAATCTACTCCATCTGTTGCCTGGCTTTTTCTATCAAAGGAAGCAGGTACTACATAGAACACAAAGGAAAATGAGTACAGAACCAAGAGTTAGTTTGGTCGTATATTTAGCCAAATCACAATAAAATTATAGGCAGATACTAGAATCATGCCAGAAAAATTATTAAAAATAAGAGCATTATAGATATCATGCTGAAGAAGTCAGAAGTATCTGTTAACAACCCGGAATCTTTAAAAGAGAAAAAAAAAATAGCCAGGGAAATAAGGAACAGAATGATGCATATTAAAGCATGGGAACTGGTGGTTTTGGTCATCTGGATCTTGCTGTAGGTCTTGAGTGAAAAACTGACTACTATTCACAGTTGTTTCCTTGACCTGAATGTTTTTATTAGATGCTGTCTTCACCCTCGATATCATATACTTCTGGAGAATTTCTAAGGAATCCTTAGCTCTAAGTTTCTTGATGGAATAGTCTTTCAGTAATTCAAGGATGAAGTACATCTCTTTAACTGAGAGATATAGATCCCAGAGTTCATACCCTATAGGTTTTCTTTTATATTACATATTGATAGGATTTGATGAGGTCCTTTTTATCAAGTCCCAAGGGCAGCTTTTCTCTGTGATATTGCTTGTAAAATCTAAATCTCCTGCAGAAATATCAGAATGGAAGAAAGTGAAATTGTCTTTTGAGATATAATACACAATGAATCTATAAGGTTGTAGACAGAAATAACTCCAGAAATAAGAACATATTATGAACAGTGGAGAGACTGAGAACCTTCAGTACCTCTTGATTTGTCCTGTAAAGTGTACCATGATAATCACTGAGAAACGTAACTACTGGAATCAAGCAATGTAGAAATAAATATTTTTAGACAATTATTATATCAATAATTTGTATATGAACTTTAGCATGTTTATTTTTCATGTAAAAATATACACAATATGAAAATATTTTCTTAATCTAGAAATTGTAAACTGTTAAGTCCTTTTTTGTTGTTTGAAAAATAAGGAGAATGGTAAATGCTTATGCTCATTAGTAATAAATAATGCTAATTATTTCCTTTTTTTTTTTTACTTTATGGGGTAAAGGGGCTGAATTTTGTGTTACCTGGTAGAAATGGCAGTAAATCTAAGAATTGTTTCCCCTCAAAAGATCCCTTACCAGCCTGATGACCTTGCAGACCCTGTCTCTTAAAAAAAAAAAAATAACAGTTTGAATATTCTCAATTTATAGCGTGAATTCAAGAAAGATAAAATTAGATTTGTTTTTCAGAGGAAAAAACATTTGAACATAAGTCATAGTTTTAGGAAATATCTTAAAATATATATATGATATATTAAAATGATCTTAAGGAACTTTTTTCTCAGAAAATAAGAAAACATTTGTTAAAATGAATGAGGAATATGCCAAAAATCTTGAGCAGTATCTTAGTGACTGCCTGCTTGAACTCCATTTGAATGCCAGATTTATAGATCTGTATACCTTTGGGCCAGTACTTAATGGTCTGTTTTTCTAACTGTAAAATAGTTAGAAAGTTTTATTTATCTGTAGATTCAGTGAGAGCACATATGAAACACTAAACATGTAGGAAAAAAACTCAAGAATATCAGACCCCTTCCTTGTGCGATGCTATCGCTAAGTACAGTGTAGCTCAGAGCTAGTTCAATCGTATATTCAATATTTGTGTATTAGTTCATCTGTTTTTATGTTTTACTCTGTTAGAAACTGAAGATATTATTTTTAAAATAATTTTTATTGTGGTAGAATATATGTGACATAAAATTTGCTAATTGAACACTAAACACAAACAAAAAACTCCCCCCAAAGGAAAATATTTGGGGGATAAAAAAGAAACTTTATGCCTGAACAAAGACTACCTGAAAATGTCACAAATTTGGTGAGGGAAAATAAACTGACAGATCCAAGAAGCTCAGCAAATTCCAAGCAGGTAAACTTAAAGAAAAATTAAAAACAAAAACCTTCCAAATGCATTATAATCAAAGGGTTGAAAGTCTAATATAAAAAAGAAAGTTACTGAAAACAGCTACTAAAAAGTGCCAATGATTTGAATAACTGAAGAGTTTTCATCAGAAACCGATGGAGAAGATGGTGTAACAACATCCTTCAAGTGCTGAAAGAAAGGAAGTATCAACCCCAAATTCTATTGCCAGTGAAAATATCCTTCAGGAATGAAGGGAAATAATTACATTCTCAGATGAGGGAGAGCTGGGAAAATTTATTGCTATGAGACCCTCCTTAAAAGAAGTGCTAAAAGAAGTTCTTCAGGTGGAAGGGAAATGATACTGAACTGAAATTGGGAACTTTTCAAAATTAAGGAGGAATGACCGGAAACGGTATCTATGTATGTCAGTTTCCCAGGGCTGCTGTAACAGATTACCACAACCCCGTGGCTTAAAACAACAGAGATTTATTCTTTTCCAGTTCTGAAGGCCAGAGCTTTCAAAGCGAGTTACTGGCAGAACCGTACAGTCTCCACAGGCTCTAGGGAAGAATCCTTCCTTGTCTCTGCCAGTTTCTGGGGCCATAAGTGTTCCTTGGCTTCCTCAACTGTATCACTACAGTTCCCATGGTTACATGGCCTCTTCCTCTTTATGTTTGTGTTTTCTTTCCGCTCTTTTATGAGACATTTGTCACTGGATTTAATGCCCACTTGGGTAATCCAGGATGATCTTATCTTGATCTTACAAGAGATCTTTTAACTTAATCATATTTGCAAAGACCCTTTTTTCCAAATAAGGTTGTGTGTACAAGTTCTAGGGGTTGGGACAGGGACATATTTGGAGGGGGCACCAATTAACCTACTCGACTTAGTAAATTTAATAGACTGTTTTTGATCTTATGTACTGGCTTAGTCTATTGGTGGATATAACAACATATCATAGTCTGGATAGGAAGTCCAGTGGAAAGGTGCTGTGTATTTAATGTCTGGTGAGGGCCCATTCCCAAAGATGGCACCATCCTCTGTGTATTCATATGATGAAAGAGCTAAGGCAGCTCTCCGGAGCTTTATTTTTATAAGGAAATTAATCCCATCTATGAAGGCCCTGCTCTCATACACAATCACCTCCCCAAATGACTCCATCTCAACACCACTGCCTTGGAGGTTTGGATTTCAGCTTAAGACTTTGAGAGGGGCACAAACATATATTCTCTCTCTTTCTCTCTCTCTCTCTCCACACACACACACACAGTATATATACCCTATATGCATGTACAAATTTTTGAAATGAAAAATGATAATATTGGCTAAGTGCCCATAGCACAGAGGTTACGGCACCAGCCACATGGACCAAAGGTGGCAAATTCGAACCCAGACTGGGCCGGCTAAACAACAATGACAACTGCAACAAAAAATAGCCAGGCGTTGTGGTGGACACTTGTAGTCCTAGCTACTTGGCAGGCTCAGGCAAAAGAATCACTTAAGCCCAAGAGTTTGAGGTTGCTGTGAGCTGTGATGCCATAGCACTTTACCAAGGGTGACAAAAGGAAAAAAAAAGAAAAAAGAAAAATGATAATATTGCGAAGTGGAATTTTCTGTGCATTTCTATGTATTAAATGTAATATATGGTGGATAGAGGCAAAGGAATCTGTTAGTTGTCAGGTTTTTATATTTTGCCTTAAGTGGTCAAATATTAGCTCTAAGTTATACTTTAAGTTAATAATTCATGATATAGTAAGTATGATAAGTATATATACTATAATCCCTAGAGTAAACTACATATATATGTATTTGTATATGCGTATACATATATGTATGTGTACATACATATTTGGTGGATAGAAATAAATAAATAAATAAATAAATAATGTTGTCACACCATCTCTAAATAAATAAATAAATAAAAAGTACACATGGAATAGACGCGAACATAGTCCATGTTCTGAATCACAAAAACCCTACTAAATTAAAATACATGAAATCATACAAATTATATTCTCTAACCATAAAGAGACTAAAATAAAAATCAGCACCAGAATGTTACCTGGACATTCTCAAAATGTTTGTAAATGAAATGATATAAGTGTATATATTGTCTAGGTCAAAGAGAATGTCTTAAAGAAAATCAGAAAGTATTTTGAATAAAATGAAAGTAAAAATATAATATACTAAAATTTGTGGGATGTAGTTAAATCAGTCCTTAGAGGGAAATTTATATCTCAAAAAAAATTTTTTTTTTGAGGCAGAGTCTTACTATGTTGTCCTCTGTAGAGTGCTGTGGCATTATAGCTCATAGCAACCTCAAACTTGAGCTTAGGCAATTCTCTTGCCTCAGCCTCCCAAGTAGCTGGGACTACAGGTGCCAGCTATTTTTTGTTGCAGTTGTCATTGTTTAGCTGGCCCAGGCTGGGTTCAAACCTGCCAGCCTTGGTGTATGTGGCTGGGGCCATAACCACTGTGCTACAGGCGCCGAGCTGATCTATCTCTAAATTCTTATACTGGAAAACAAAAAGGTAGCAAATCAATAAGGTAAGCTTTCATATTAATAAACTTGAAAAAAGTGCAAACTATAGCAAAAGAAAGCCAAAGGAAAGAAATATTAAAGTTAGGAACAGAAATCAAAGACACTGAAAACATAAAAACAAAATAAGACCCCCCCCAAAAAAAACAATCCTCAAAGAATGGTTCTTGAAAAGATAAATAAATTGTTATATCTATAGGAAAAGTGATGAAGAAGAAAAGAGGGAGGACACAAAATATTAACATACTAATGCTAATGTACACTAATACTAATAGAACAGTGACAGACAAGAACGAAAGAGAGAAGACACAAAACATCAATATACTCATACTAATGTATATGTACTAATGAGAAGCTATATCACTGCAGACCCCACAGACACTAAAAGAAGATTAATAGAGTACTATGAACAATTCTAGGCACAATCATTTGACAACTTAGATAAGATGAACTGATTTCATGAAAGACACAAACAATAAGACATAGAGAACTATCCCATATCTGTTTTAAAATTGGAATGTATAGTTAGAAATGATCCAAAAAAGAAAAGACTAGGCCCAAGGAATTTCATTGGTAAATTATGCAGAACATTTCTAGAAGAAATAACAACAATTTTGTGCAATCTCTTTCATAAAATAGAATCATTTCCTAATTCATTTCATGTTGCCAACATTATTCTGATACCAAAACCATACAAAGATAGTATAAGAAGCAAAAATATAGACCAATATCTAATATCTCTCATACACACACACAAACACACACCCCTTCAACAATGTATTAGCAAATTGAATTCAACACAATAAAAAAAACCACCTACAGCAATACATTATTACTAAGAGAGGTTTATCTGGCAAGGCTGGTTCACCAATAAAAAAAAGTTAATCAATGTAATTACCACACTACTAGACATATGACGAACCACAAGATCATATCAATAGACACAGAAAAGTCATTTGATGAAACTCAATAGACATTTATGATAAAAGTCTCTGCACAAACTAGAAAGATAATGGAATCTACAATTGGCATCTACAAAAATAAATAAATAAAAAATAAAAAAACAAATAAAACAAAACAAAATAGCAACAATAAAAGAACCCTAAAACTAACATAGCTAAAGTGAAAGACTGTCTTTCCCCTAAGATCAAGAATAAGCAAAGATACTTATTTTGCTACTCCTATTTATGTTTTATTGCAAGTTCTAGCTAGTGAAATTAGCTAAGAAAAAGAAAAGGCATACAATCAAAAAGGAAGAAATAAAACAATACCTATTAACATCATGAATGTTTACATAGAAAATTCTAAAGAATCTATACCAAAATATCTAAGAACTAATTCACTAATAAGGAGTAACTAGAAATCAAAAATTTAAAAGCAACATCTTTTTTTTTTAAAGATTGAAAAATTGCTCAAGTATAAATCTAGTAAAGTATTTTCAGGAGCTATATTATGGAAACTTCAAAATACTGACTAAAAATATAGATGAAAATCTAAATAAATGCAGAAAGATAGTGTATTTATTTATGAAAACTCAACATTGTCAAGATGCTAATCCCCCTGAAATTTATCTATAGATTTAATGCATTGTTAGTCAAAATCCTAGCAGAGATTTAGAGAAATGCTTTTCAAAATGTATATGAAGGTGCAAAGAAACTAGAATGTCCCCAAATATTTTGTTGGAAAAACAACACTGGAAAATTCACACTACCCAGTTTTAAGATTTACTATAAAACTACACTTGTCAAGATCATGTGGTTATGGCAAAAGTATCAACATTACAGTAAAAACATATGGTATCAGGATTCCAGATGTAGACTCACATAAACATGGTTAATTAATTTCTCATAAAAGGACAAAGGCAATTCAATGGGAAAGGATAATTTTAAAACAAATGGTGCCAGAACAATAAGACATTCAAAGCAAAATATGAAAGAACTTTCACACTTACCTATCACTGTGTACAAAAATTAACTTATAAAAATAAATGGTAAAACCATAAAATTTTTAAAAGAAAACATAGAAGAAAAAAAAATTTTTTTTCTTAAACAGAGTCTCAAGCTGTTGCCCTGGGTAGAGTGGTAGCATAACAGCTCAAGCAACCTCAAACTCTTGGGCATAAGCAGTTCTCTTGCCTCAGCCTCCCAAGTAGCTGGGACTACGGGCACTTGCCACAATGCCCAGCTATTTTGATGTTATTGTTGTCATTATTGCTTAGCAGGCCTGGGCTGGGTTCGAACCCACCAGCCCCTTGTGTGTGTGGCCAGAGACCTAACTACTGAGCTATGGGCACCAAGTCCAGAGAAACAATATCTTACGGAGACACAAAAACTTGAACATGAGTGTTTTTTAACAGAACAGCCTTGTTTTTATTTCCCATAACTAGAAACATACTACCTGCTGGGCAGTACCGGGAATTTTCAGGGGTTTGGGAATTGTTCTATAGCTTATTTGTGACTGAGCTTACAAAAATCTGTGCATATGGTAAAATTCCTAGAAATTCCATGTAAAAATTCAATTTTACTCAATGTAAATTAAAAAGGTAATATAGAGATTAAAGTATATAAATATATATATGCTTATATATAAATGTATTTGTTTATATATAAATCAACTTATAAAGTTTATCTAACAACAAACCATATTTATTGCATATAATTATATACATACATTCCAATTTTTCCAGACATAAGAGAAAACTAGAAACCAAAATCAAAAAAGATAACTTTTTATGAGAGTATATGTCATTTGACTTAAATAAATTTTAAGATGGCAAACTAAATGTATTTAATATTATTTAAAGACATTTGTACATCTCCTTAATCCATAGTCATTTTATACATAAAATAAATAACAAAGGAAATTTAAAACTACATTTAATTGTTGAAAGTTGTATATTTTTTGGTAGAGCAATTATTGCACTATCTTAATATTATTTATTAAATAACACAAGTTAATATGAATTTAAGATTATAGAGTGGATGAAGGTCTGGAAAATATAATTTAAGTCAGAAGATTAAGTCCTATGTTTTTATGTGTTAGAAAAGTTCACAAGATTAGACTTTTTTTGAAAAATATCTGTCAATTCAATTTTATTTAGTAAATCGATTTTTATATATTTCTCCCAATGCTGAACAATTTTTCAGAAAAAGTTATACCTTCTAAGACCCAACTTACTAAAATAGATATTTTAAAAATAGAAATCATTAGAAATTTAACTCATGTCTTATACTAATTAAAATAGAATTGTTTTTAATCTAAAATTAAATTACTCTAATTTGTCCAAAGGCTCATCTACGTACTAGGCATATTTTAAGGCTTTTGAATTCATTCCAAAAGCTCTGAGTGTCTAGCTTATCTTCCTATCTGGAATCCAAGGCAATTAACGAAATTTGTAGTTCAACATCTCTGTTCTGTCTAGGAAAGTACAGTTTGATTTTTCTCTTTCTTTTAAAATCCTTAATTATTTATCTGGAGTAAATAATCCTACAGTGTGTACATTGGTATCGAATCATTATTTATGATCATTTAATCTCCAAATGCTCTCAAGGGAAAAGGAAAAAGAAAGGAAGAAAAGAAACAGTGGCTGAATACAGACAAAAAATTTTCATTGTAAAAGGTTAATTATCTCCCATCTGCAAGGAAGTATTCTATGGTTTTTATTTTTGTCCATTCCAATTCTCAGGTTGGAGCTTGATTTCTAATGCTGGAGGTGGGGTCTATACAGAGGTGTCTGGGTCATGGAGGCAGAACCCTCATGGATAGATTGATACCCTCGCTTCGGGGTGAGTTTTCATTCCATTAAAGACAGCTGGTTGTTATAAGAACCTGCTCCCCTCACCCATTCCTTTCTCCAAGGGATCTCTGAACACGCTTGCTCCCCTCTGCCTTCCACCATGAATGCAAGGAGCCTGAAGCCTTCACCAGATGCCCAGACTTGGAGCTGTCCACACATCATAGTCATAAGCTAAATAAATCTTTTTTTTTTTTTTTAAATTACCCAGTCCATGTGTTCTTTATAGAAACACAGAACTTACTAAGGCAGGGTATCTGAGTGCATTTGGACTACTGCAACAGAATACCACAGGATGCATGAATATTTTCCAGTCTTAAAAAATTTCTAGAAAATGTTCGCTGTTTAAGCCATCCAGTCTATGGCATTTCTTTTAGTTCTGGATGCTTGGAATTCCAAGATCAAGGCGCTGGGAGATTTGCTGTCTGGTGGGGGCCCAATTCCTGGTTTATAGATGGTGCCTTCTCGCTGTGTCCTCCAATAGCAGTAAGAAGTAAGGGAGTTCTCTGGAGTCTTTTTTTATGAGAGCACTAACTCCATTCTTAAGAGCTGCACCCTCAGAACATAATACATTGAAGGTCACACCTCCTAATTTCAATCAGGGGTATCCAACCCCCAGCCCATATGCTTATCACGTGAGGACTTTTTTGCCTATCTGTGGTGTGGTAGCTATCATGAAAATTATGCACAGGCTTTTTTTTTTTTTTTTTTTTTGGGCTTAGGGCTTGTGTATGGCCCAGTAATGTGTGGCCCAAGGCAACTCTTTTTCTAGTGGGGCATCCAGAGCAGCCAAAAGGTTAGACACCCCTGAAA
>NW_003852526.1:2980987-2982093 GCF_000181295.1 Otolemur garnettii | reverse complement strand
AAAACTTGTCTTCACACACATATGTGCACACATTCAGGGTCAGATGAGGCGGGGAAGAGAGAGAGAGGTTAAAAAAAAACAGTTTAAACAGTAACTGGCCCTCAACAATTCTATCAAATGTAAAATTTAAAATGATACTCGTTAATCCCTGTAGTACACAAGGGAAGAAGGGGATTTCTCCTTTATTACTAAAGTAGTATTTCTTTTAGATTGACAGGGCAGAGAATCTCCTCATGAGAATTTCTTCCGAATGCACCTTTCAAACAAATAATCTTGTTCACGTCAAAATTTCCCCAAAGTGGCCAATGGGTATCAGAGTGTCCCTGGCGGAGTCATGCCAGTTAGATGGAAATGTATGTGAAGTAAAATAGGAAGGGAGGAGGCATTCTGCCAGGTGGGCAAACAGAATGAGACGATCCTATTAGAATTGCAGGGATTACTGAGAATAATGCCTGTGCAAACGGCTGCGCTCTAGAAACTGACCAAAGATTATTCATCACCAGATGGGATCCAGTGAGCCCTCTACCTCCGGGCAGATAAAACCAAATGAAGCAGTTTCTGAGGATACAAAGACGAATGCAAAGACGAGACTGAGGAAGAGCCTCACCAAGGTATGGAAAGGTGACAGAGGCAAACTCTGTCCAAAGGAAATGGATCTGACAAGAACTTCTGGACTTGTCAGTTCTGAGGGCTGACTTGGCCTTAGAGACTCCGCAGAAAGTCACAAGAGGAGACAGGGGAACAAACAGGGCTCTAGCAGGGCTATGATTTTTCAATCAGGAAGAGCCAATCAGTATTTGTATCTGGAGGACCGCTCAAACCTCCTAATAATAATTTTATGGAGGATGGAATGAATGATAGATTAAAGCTTTCAACAGATTATAGAAATTAGGAGTGCATCACTTTCAGTTTATATGGACTAGGGTTCCTGAAGACCTCTTACTTATAAACAATATGAAAATTATAAGTTTTACAAATTAATTTTAGTTAACTAGCCTACTGAATCATCTGAGGTTTGCTTTCTTTTTTAAAAAAAGATTGTGGTGCACAAGAATACCATTTATGAAATGGGTTAAAAGTGACGACAAACTTGTGGTAGTATAAAC
>NW_003852526.1:2963803-2980709 GCF_000181295.1 Otolemur garnettii | reverse complement strand
GTGATTTGCTGCTTTAATAAATGCCTTAATATTTAGCAGCTCTTGTATTCCTGAGATCAAACATGCTTCCTTTCATGCTTCTTTATTAGACTTCTGTAATAACTTTGTAACATTTTATATTTAGGATTTTGGCATCTAGACTCCTGGCTGTGATTTCAAGTTTCATTAGGCTAGGGTAACTATAGCCAGGAAGTGGTTTTAAAAGCAAATAGGCATTCTTTGTATCAGAAGTGTTTGTTGGAATCTTTCTCTAAAATCGCCTGGTCCTGTGCCTTCCTGGGTAGAAATCTTTGTATTTTTTTTTTCATATATATATATATTTTTGGCCTGGGGCTGGGTTTGAACCCACCACCTCCAGCTTATGGGACTGGCACCCTACTCCTTGAGCCACAGGCACTGCCCAGAAATCTTTGTATTTTTTTGTTACCAGTTAGTTCACACAATGATTCTGTATATACCTGTATACTGAGTGTCACTATCCAGGAACTCTGTGAGGTGGTCCAGGCCAAGCAATTGGCTCCTATCAATCTGCCTTTGTGGGTCTTACCATCTATTCAGGTTTCTTACTTCCTTTTGAATCAGTTGCATAATTTTAGTTTTCTTAGTGTTTATGTGTTTAATCCAAGTTTTCAAATTTATTGTCATAGGATATACATTGTGATCTCTTAAGATTTTAAAACTTTTCTAGATGTCCTCTGATATTTCTAATAGTTTATGATTTTTTGGCAATATTTTTTCTCTTTTTATTTCTTGATCAGGAGGTGGTACATCGAACAAGATCTAAAAAGATGAATTATTGTAATAGTGGTGCATACACACATAGTATTTCCAATTTGTTCTTTTCTGCTCATATTATTTCATTTAGCCCTCCCAAAACCAGGCTGGGTAAAGCTAAACTGAAAACATAGGCGCTTTTAAGGATGCTATGCCAATTTTCTATTGCTAGTTTGTTGAAATCTGCATTTTTCTTTATTGTCATTATTTCTATTTCTTCCATTAAAAAATTATTTTAGCTTAAGCAATCAATGTCTCTTCAAGAAATAATTACTAGGAAGAAAAAAATGTGGGTAATACCATCACCACAAAGGAAAATAAAAGTAATTTTTTTTTTTTTTGAGACAGAGTTTCAATATGTCGTCCTTAGTAGAGTGCTGTGATATCACAGGTCACAGCAACCTTAAACTCTTGGGCTTAAGTGATTCTCTTGCCTCAACCTTCCAAGTAGCTGGGACTACAGGTGCCTGTCACAATGCCCAGCTATTTTTTGTTGAGGTTGTCATCATTGTTGTTCAGCAGGCCCAGGCTAGGCTTGAACTCACCAGCCTTGGTGTTTGTGGCTGGCACCATAACCACTGTGCTACGGGTGCCGGGCCAACAAAGGTAATTTTTAAAAGCAAATACTTCTCAGTATCTTTGAGTAGAAACCAATGTGTATTTGTTATATGATTAAAGTAAACATTCCAAAGCTCTTATAAGAAAAAGGCAGGAGAAACCAGATATTGGGATTATAAACATTACAAATTCTGATTTGGTAGATAAGAACCAGAAGATAATATTTAAAACATCTCAACTAAGGAAGAGATCTTGGAATTTAATTTACGTAGGTACAGAAGGAAGAACTAAATTAAAGAAGATTTATTGGGAAGTAGAATTTGAATAAATGTGAGGAAGAACTTTGTAGCAATTGTACTTTCTATCTGTGGAGGGGAGGGGTTGCCTCACGGTGTAATGTATGGTTACCATATGAAAATGTAAGAATAAATTGAGACGCTGATTATTAAAATTTCATTCTTCTTCTTCTTTTTCTTGAGAGTCTCACTTTGTCACTCTGGGTAGAGTGCTAGAGTGTCATAGCTCACAGCAACCTCAAACTCTTGGGCTCAAGCAATACTCTTGCCTCTGCCTCCAAAGTACCTGGAACTACAGGCTCCTGCCACAATGCCTGGCTATTTTTTTAGAGACAGGGTCTCACTCTTGCTCAGGCTGGTCTTGAACTCCTGAGCTCAGGTGATCCACCTGCCTCAGCCTCTGAAAGTGATAGGCATGAGCCACTGTGGCTGGCCTACCATAATTCTTGAAATAACTATTGATTGCTGAATTGGTTTTATTAGTAAACATATAATAAAAATTCTACTCAAAAAATATTTAAAAAATAAAATGATAAATAAAATAAGATATAGCTTATATGTTAGGGAATATTTAAAAAGTATTTACATGAATTATCTACATGTGAAAAATATATAAGTGGAACATTTTGTCTTGGTACTTATTTGAGTGCTATGATTAATAACTTATAGGTGAGGACATCTCTGCCTTTATTTTCCCAGTACATTTCACTTACATTAACCCTATAATTTTCCTATTTCCCAAAGACTTCTCTGATAGTTTTAGGTATCCTGCCGTAAGAATTGCTGCATCAGCCATGAGTTGATAGGGCAGCAAACACCAAGATGCTGTTCGTGTGCACTTCCTTTTATTGCTGAGAGTTGTGCCTGGTCCCTGTCTTAGACCTTTCAGGCTGCTGTGACAAAATTCCATAAACTGGGTGGCTTATGAATAGCAGCAATGCATTTCTCACAGCTCTGGAGGCTGGGCAGTTCCAAATCAAGGCACTGGCAGATAAAGTGTCTGGTAAGGACTCACTTCCGGGTTCATAGCTGGTGTCTTCTCACTATGTCCTTACATGGTGGAAGGAGGAAGACAGCTCTTTGTGGTCTCTTTTGTAGGGATACTGGTCCCCTTCATGAAGACCTAATCTCATGACCTAATCTTCCCCCAAAGTTCCCACCTACAAGTACCTTCACACTGGGGTTAGGAGTTCAACATAGGAATGTTGGGGGGACATAAACATTCAGTTTATAGCAACTGTTCTTAGAATATTGGTGTTGGTTACTTTGTGTCTAGAAAGGGTTGGACCTTGTATCAGAT
The DNA here is from genome assembly GCF_000181295.1 of Otolemur garnettii. NCBI lineage: Eukaryota > Metazoa > Chordata > Mammalia > Primates > Galagidae > Otolemur > Otolemur garnettii. The sequence goes on along the minus strand of NW_003852526.1, from coordinate 2,977,781 downwards.
TTAACCATTTATCAAAGTGGGGCTCTGCTTACTGCATAAAATCTCAATTGCTCCTAGCTATATGTATGGCCAGACTGAAGTTGGAAAAGTGAAAGTGCATCAGACTCATCTTAGCATCTTTATTGCAACGTTACTAGTAATACCAGGTTAAACTGAAGATCCCTGAGCAAATGCTAAATTGAATAAGTCAGCAATACAACAGAGCACACATAGGGACTGACCTGGGAAGCTGGTTGTGAAGGTATCAGATATACAGAGTTGGATTCTCTTTTACTTACCGCAAATTCCACATAGGTAGAATAAATTAAAAATAAAAATTCCCTTGGGAAGCATCAAGATGGGAGGGAGGTAACAAGCCTGTTGCCTTCTTTGCTGTTGTCTGTGGCTTGGGTGGGGGGAGCACCCTCATGGGGAGTTTGTGGACTTTGGAGCTGAGTGACCTGCATTTGGATCTGGGCTCTACCACCCTGGCTTTGTGACCTGGAGCAAGTCCCTATGCCCTCCTAGGGCCTCATTTTCTCCACTGAACATTGGAGATAGTAATAGTAACGACATCACAGGTTGCTATGGTCATTAAATGAACTAACACTTGTAAAATGGTATTCACTATGTAATTGTTTGTTAAAATAAAATAGGTTCCAGAGCCACGTGGAGGAAAGAATAAAATGGTAGTTACTGTGTTCTGTTCCTCAATAGACTATTTAGGGTTTCTTTTCATTGTATCGGGCATCTCTTCAAATTGCCTTCTGTGCTAAAATAAGAATGCTATTTGATATGGCAAGGAAGACACACTGATACGATTGCTGCTCTCAAAGGTCCCTTACTGTAAGACCATCTTGCTTGTGATTAGAAACTTGATTAAGGGCTCTTAGGTCTTAGGTTCTGGTTAGGAAATATTCTTAAGACTCTGAAACCCAGAACTCGCCATGATCCTTTCTGCAAAGAGTGCCAGCAGCAGACAGCAAGTAGCAGCTTCAGTGAATGAGCTGAAAATCTCTCTAGACTCCCATTGTAGTTACAAGAGAGAACAAAATGTGATCATGGTAAACAAAACTGTGACTCATCCAAATACAGCTCCTGGAATTATGGCCATGGAAACCAAAATGCTATACATAAGAAATCGAACAGCAGCTTTGATGTAATATAAGATTAAGTTATTATTCTGGTTTTAGATTAAACCACCTGTCATTTCAGATTCATGCTAACCCTTCACAACTGTGGGGCATTTAGTATTTTTTTTTCCTTCTAGAATAAAATGTTCTTTAACTGAAAAACTGCTCAAATGAGTCACAACCTAAGAAGTGCAAGTGGGCAGCTCATGAAAAAATAAAAGCTTTACTTTTGCTAATGCATCAGAATAATTTTTTTTTGCAGGATATACTTTGTATTCAATGGTAATTACTATGTTTTTAAAAACAGCCGTTGACAAAAGCTTTTCTGGTCTATTGACTCACCTGAGTTTTAGTGTTTCTAGATGGTGACAGCTTTATTTTTTGGGAAAATAATCCCCCAGATTTAGCTACATATTAGGGTAATCTGGTCATGGCATTTACACTTCTCACACCACCTCTGTCCGTTGTCATCCAGTTAGGACAGTTTTAGCTCCAGTTCTTATTATTCCTTAGACACTGTGATGAAAGAAGTTTCAACAGGTAACCCTTGTCTCATTCAAAATGAACAGGTTAAGTTCTAAGCATTTGCCCATGCAAGAGACTTGATTAAATTAAACCGCATTGACAATCTTTATCCAGGGCTATGTTGTAAAGAAGTTAGTTACTAAGAGATAAGAAACTGATTAGCCACAGTGGAACATACAAGAATTTCCATACACGGTTCAAACAAATTTCCCTCTGTTCAGGTACTTAAACCCTTCCCAACAAAGATCTAAGAGTGAGAAGAGGAACATGATTAATGAATCAGAGGTTCCTAAAGTCCCCAAAACTTTAGGTAGTAAAGATAAAAAACTGTTAGGCCAAGAACAAAGTTCTTAGGAGTTGGAATTTTGTTTATGCATTTTCTGATACCTACAACAAAAGAATTTGGGTCTTTGCCAGGTATGAAGGTTTACGCCTGTAAACCTGGGAGACCAAAGCTGAATAACTGCTGGAGGTCAGGAGTTTGAGCCCAGCCTGGGCAATGTAAGACTCTGTCTCTACAAAATGAAAAAAAAAAAAAAGAAAAAGAAAAAATTAGCCAGGCATGGTGTCACACATGTGTAGTCCTAGCTACTGGGGAAGCCAAGATAGGAAGATCTCTTAAGGTTGCAGAGAGCTATGATCGTGCCACTGCACTCCAGTCTGAGTCAAAGAGCAAGACTGTGTCTCAAAAAAAAATTGGATCTTCATTAATTTTATTGGTAAAGAGTCATATTTGAAGCTTAGACATACAGATGTGTTGATTTAATTAATGCAGAAGGAGACAAATTATGGCCCTGGGACCCAACATGGTCTTCATCTGTTATTATGCACATTGTTGGAACGCAGCCACACTCACTCATCTATTTATTGTATGTGGCTGTTTCCACACAGACATCCTGTGAAATCAAGGTTTCAAATAATTACTATCTAACTAAAAACTTGGCAAAAGGCTTTGAATAAACATTTTTGAATGAAGACCAAAAAGTGACCAACAGGTATATGAAAAAATGGTCAAGGTTACTAATCATCAGAACAAGGCAGATCAGCTTTCCCCCTCCAAAACACAGGCAATAATGAATGCTGGTGAGGATATGGAGAAAGGATATGCACTGTTGGTAGTAATATAAAGTAGTGCAGCCATTACAGAGAAGTGTATGAAGGTTCCTCAAAGACCAAAAGTCGAACTAGCCTGTGATCTAGCAACCCACTGCTGTGTACATAACTCCCCCCAAACAAATCAGTATATCAAAGAGATATATGCATTCTCATGTTAACTGAAGCATTATTCATAATAGCCAAGATATAGAATCAATCTACTTGTCCACCAACAGATGAATGTATAAAGAAATTGTGGTATAGATACCCAGTGGAAGATTATTCAGCCATGAAAAAGAATGGAATCTTGTTATTTGTAGCAACATGAATGGAACTGGAAGACATTATGTTAAGTGCAATAAGCCGGGCACAGAAAGACAAATCTTGTATGTTCCCACTCACATGTGGGAGCTAAAATAAAACATTGAACTCATGGAGGTAGAGAGTAGATGGTTATCAGATGGATTGGGAAGGATAGTGGGAGGAGGGATAAAGGGGAGATGGTTAATCGGTGTAAAACACAATTCAATAGAATGAATAAGATCTAGTATTCAGTAGCACAGTATGATGATTATAGTTAACAATAATTTATTGTATATTTTAAAATAACTAGAAGAGTGAAATTGGAATGTTCCTAATATAAAGATGATAAATCTTTGAGGTGATGGATATTTCAATTACTCTGATTTGATCATTACATGTTTTGTGGTTGTACTTCATAAATATGTACGTCTATTGTGTATCCATAATAATGAAAAATGAAAAAAATAATTACTATCTGGTTCTTTAAAGTTTGCTGACATCGGGATTAATGCATGTTGTCAGAAAACTTTCTCAAAGACGATGTGGGCTTTCCATATGGCTGCAGGCATAATCAGTCTGGGAGGAGTGGAGAAAATAACGTGGTTACAGTGGGGCTAAGATCTTTCTATTTAATAATTTTATGATACTCTAGGCTGTCTTCCTTTATCCACCCAAGCAAAGTTGCTTCTTTCTGTGTGTACTTCTAGACTTGAGAGATGTCTTTTTATTTATTTATTTATTTTTTGAGACAGAGTCTCATTATGTTGCCATCAGTAGAGTGCAATGACGTCACAGCTCACAGCAACCTCAAACTCTTGGGCTTAAATGATTCTTTTGCCTCAGCCTCCTAAGTCGCTGGGACTACAGGTACTTGCCTTATCGCCTGGCTATTTTTCTGTTGTTGTTATTGTTCTTTAGCAAACCCGGGCTGGGTTCAAACCCACCAGCCCCAGTGCATGTGGCCAGCGTTCTAACCACTGAGCATGGGTGCCGAGCCTTCAGTTCTTATTTTAAGTGCATACAATATTCGGCATAATGCTGAAGGAGGTAAGCAATTGAATTAACTTGGGCAGAACCTCCCAGTATCCTAAAAGCAGAAATGTTTTATGACAGGTATAAAGGAAGGAGGCTGAGAATGCTTGCTTCCTCACAGCAATTTATATTACTTTTTAATAATTTAACATGAACTCTAACCCTGGGGTTACATGAAATAAAAGGAAAAGAAAGCCGGTGATGTATCTATCTTGATGACACAGCTCAAAATCAGTAACCAGGAAGTAGATCTAACGAAGACAAGGATTAGTTTGTGCTTTTGCTTTTAAATTTTCTTTTGAAACAGTTAAACACCATAAACTCCTATTAACTGAAATGATTAAGGGAGTAGACTCTTACAGTTAATTTAGCAATTTGGCTGATGTAGAGGATTTTCAAGTTTTAGAGGGAAAATGATGAAATAAACAATCATAAAGCCATACTGAAAAATTTTAAACGTGCTTTAATGATTCAGAAGATACTTCAGCATCTTGATGTAATACAGTTATCATAATGAACATAAATAGCAGGTGGTCAAGTAGTTATTGATTTGAATTCTACATTTCAAAGTAGACAGTCTAAGAAATTAGGTGGAAAATATGCTGACCTTGTAGTATATTTTGGAAGTTGCTTCAAAAATTCTTGATATCAGCTTGTTTACTTGTCATTTATATTTTTCACATAAAAGTAAATTGCACTTTAAAAACTAGTTATTTGAATTTCTTGGCTATTTGGGTTATTAAAAAAAGGAAAGTTTTATAGTTCTGAAGTATCTTAAGAGTTGGTAGACTTCTAAAACTCTTTACCTTTTATGCCAGTCATAAGTATTTGTTTATACCCAACTTAAATAGTAGAAATAAATACCCTATCAGTCTTCTTCTAAAAGTTTGGAAAAGCAATAAAATAATAGCATACTCTACTATCAAGGATCAATTTTCTGTTTCAATGTTCAAAGTAATGATTGGTACGGACTATGGCTTTATGGGTAAAGGTAAGTTTAAATTCTGATGGAGGCACTCATTAGGTGTGTGATTATAGAGAAATTATTTGATCTTTCTCTGTTTAATTTCTTCATCTGTGGAATAAGGAAACTTAAATCACAGAGCTATGGTGAGGTTTGATAACGAATACAAAGCCTTTAGCTAGAAAGGTCTTGGCACATAGTTACAGATCTGAAAATGAGAATTATTTTCCAATTTAGAGTTTATATTATTAGAGATTGTTTACTTTTTAATTTTAACAAAATTTACATTTTTTAAAGTTTTACATGTGATAAAATTCATATTTTTACTTTTGGAGCACTGTTCTGAGTTTTAGCACATGTGTAGATGCATGTGACCAGTGGCACAACTGGAATACAGAACAAGTCCATCATCCCTCCCCAAATCCCCTATACTGTTGCTTTGGAGTCCTATCCTTTCCCAGCTCTAACCTGTGATAACCATGAATCTGTTTTCTGTAGCTGTAATTTTTTTAGAATGCCAAATTATTGTGATTGTACATTTTGAGACTGGTTTCTTCACCTAGCAGAAATTTGCTCAAGTTTACGTGTGTGTTAATATTCTATGTCTATAGTAATATTCCATGGTTAGATGTATTATAGTAGTTTATCCATTTGCCCACTGAAGGACGCTTGAGTTGATCTCAGGTTCTGACAGTTGTGACATGTGTGCATATATGTGTATGGGAACATATATTTTCATTTCTCTAGAGTCAATATTGAGGAATAAAATTTGGGGGTCATATGGCAGGATATGTTTCACTTTTAAAAATATTGTCAAACTCTTTTTCAGAGTAGCTATACTATGCATTTCAGGAATGTATCAGAATTCTGTTTGCTTTGAACTCTCATCAACGCTTGGTATTGCCAGGTTTGTTTGTTTGTTTGTTTTTAGCTTTTCAGATAAGGGTTAAGAGGTATTGGATTTTGATCATAATGCTGAGCATATTTTCATGTGGTTATTTGAAAATCATGTATTTTTTGTGAAGTGGCTATATACACATTTTGCCCATTTTAAAATTAGTTGTTCATTTTCTTACTAGTGCATTTTTGGGATTTTAAAAATATTCTTTTTATATTCCAAATATAAGCCCTTTGTCAGATACATGATTTGTTAACATTTTCTCTCAATGAGTCACTGGTCTTTTAAATATCTTAATAATCTTACGCAAAATGAAAGTTTTAAAAGTTTGGTAAAGTTCAATTTATCAATTTCTTTTTCTTTTTTTCTTTTCTTTTCTTTTCTTTTCTTTTCTTTTTTTTTTTTTTGAGACAGGGTCTCACTCCATCACCTGGGCTAGAGTGCAGGGGCATCATCAGAGCTCACTGCAACCTGGGCTCAAGTGATCCTCCTGCCTCAGCCTTCCTACTAGCTGGGACTACCCGTGTATGCCACCATCTCCAGATAATTTTTTGTATTTTTTATAAAGATGGGGTCTTGCTTCTGCCTCAGGCTGGTCTCAAACTCCTGGCCTTACATGATCTTCCCATTGTGGCCTCTCCCAGAGTGCTAGGATTACAGTTGTGAGCCACCATACCTGGCCAATTTTTAAATTTTAGATATTGTACTTTTGGTGTTTTGTCTACAAATTCTTTATCTGAACTTAAGTCCTGAATTCTGTATTTTCTTTTAAAAGTTTCATCTTTTTATGTTTTGTATTTAGATCTATGATTTCTATGGGGTTCCTTTTTCTATGAGATGTGAGATATAAGTTGAGTTTCATTTTATACATAGAAATGTTCAATTGCTTCATTGTTGAAAACATGATTTCTCCATTGAACTGCCATTGCAGTTTTGCAAAAAATCAATTGGTCATATTTGTGTAGGTCTATGTCTGTACTGTCTATTTTATTTGTACTGTCTATTGATCTTTGTGTTTGTCTCTCCACCAAGAGCACACTGCCTTGATTATTACTATAATTGCTATAGTAATATATAAGTTGCTCTCAACTTTATTCTACTGTCTCAGAATTGCTTGGCTATTTTAGTTCCTTTGCATGTCCATATAAATTCTGGATTCAGCTTGTATGTATTTGCAAAATCCTGTTGGGATTTTTATTGAGATTACATTGGAATTGACACTTTTATTGTTCTGAATCTTCTAATCCATGAACACAGTATGTCTCCACTTATTTGAGGCTATACTAACTTATTTCATCATGTTGTGTAGTTTTCAGCTCACAGCTCCTGCAAATATTTTGTTAGATTTGTGTCAAAGCACTGATTTCATTACTTTGGAGCTATTTCGTTTTTAAAAATTATTTTCAGTTTCCTGAAACCTTGCTAGATCCATTTATTAATTCCTAGTATTTTTTATAGATTAGGTTGGCTTTTCTACATTCACAATTTTGTCTCTTGCAAATAGGGATAATTTTATTTTCCCTTTTCCAGTCTTTATGATGGAAATAAAAAATAAGGAGGGGTGAAAGTGGGCATTTTTCTGTTGTAATTGATCTAAGCAGGAAAGCATTCACTTTTCATCAAGTATACTACATTCAGAGATTTTTATTGCTTTTGTTGTTGTTTGGTAGATGCTCTTTGACACATTGAAAAAACCTTATATTCCTATTGTGCCAAGTTTTTTTTTTTACTCATGAAATGATAGCAAATTTTATCAAATGGGTTTTCTGTGTCTATTGATATGATCATGTGGCTTCTCTGCATTAGACAGTTTATATTATCTGTACTGTAGATACCGCGTGGTGTCTAAAGGTTGTTAATCCTTTTATATATTGCTGCATACCATTTGCTGATATTTTGTAGAAGATTTTTTGTGTCAGTGTTGGGGAGTAAGTGATTCAGATCTGTAGATTTCCTTTATTTTCTTGTCTTCTTTATCTGGTACTGGTATCAGAGGAATGCTGGACTCAGAGACAGATTTGGGAAGGGCTCCCTGCTCTTTTATTTTCAGGAAGAGACTATAGAATTGATGCTATTTCTTCTTTAAACATCTGAGGCAGGAGATTTCATTTTGGAAAGTTTTTCTTTAATTAAGAATATTCAGTTTATGGCCCTCATCACAAAATCTCAAAACTGTGGATACTGGTGTGGATGTAGAGAGAAGGGGACACTTTTACACTCTTGGTGGGACTGCAAACTAATAGAACCTTTTTGGAAGGAAGTTTGCAGAATCCTCAAAGTACTGAAAGTAGACCTCCCGTTTGATCCTGCAATCCCATTACTGGGCATCTACCCAGAAGAAGAAAATCCTTTTACCAAAAGGACACTTGCACTAAACTGTTTATCACAGCTCAATTTACAATCACCAAAATGTGGAAACAGCCTAAATGCCCACCAGCCTGGGAATGGATTAACAAGCTGTGGTATATGTATCATGGAATACTATTCAGCCATTAAAAAAGATGGAGACTTTACATCTTTTGTATTAACCTGGGTGGAAGTGGAACACATTCTTCTTAGTAAAGAATCACAAGAATAGAAAAGCAAGAATCCTATGTGCTTAATTCTGATATGAGTACAATTAATGACCTAGTATACGGTAGAGGATGGAGGAAGGGGAGAGCAGAGAGAGGAAGGGAGGTGGGAGGTCACAGTGTGTGACACACCTTTTGGGGGCAGGGCACAATTATAAGAGGGACTTTACCTAACAAATGCAATCAGTGTAATCTGGTTCTTTGTACCCTCAATGAATTCCCAACAATAAAAGAAAAAAAGAACATTCAGTTTTTCTAATAGCTATAAATATTACAATATTTATAGTTTTTCTAATAGCTATATATATTACAATATTACTCCAAATATTGATTGCATCTTGGGCAAGTGTTGGTGGTTTATGGTTTTTGAGGTATTGTTCCATTTCATATGAATTATTGAATTTATGCATAATTAATTCTCCCTATAATCACCTTATCTTCCTTTTAATGTTTGTGAGATCTGTTATACCCCAGGTTTTATTGCTGTTATTAGTAATTTGTGTCTTCTCTATGTTTTTTTTTCCAGTTTTGCTAGAGCTTTATCAAGGTTACTCTTTTAACCTTTCAAAAGATTGGTAAAAACTAATGTTTTTCTCTTTATTGCTTTTTTCTTTTCAATTTCTCCTCTTTGGAACCTTCTTTGAATTTAGTTCCTTCCCCCCACTGTGTTTACTAATGCAAAAGCTTAAATTACTGACTTACAGAAATTACACCTTTCCTCTTTTCTAATATAAATGTGTAATGCTGTCAGTTTCCCTGAAAGGATAGCTTTATGGGTGTCCCTCAAATTTTAATATGTTGGACTTAAAATTTTTCATTACGATATATTTTCTAAGTTTCCTTGAGATTTCCTTCTTGACTAGTGAGTTATTAGTATGTCGTTTAATTTCCATTGTTTGAAAATTTTTGTTATTTTTGTTATTAATAGCTAGTTAAATTATGTTATGCTCAGAGACCATCAATTTTGTGTGATATAACTTTTTTGTGTGTGTACGACTTGTTATATTTTTTATTTTTTTTTTAATGAATCATGGCTGTGTACATTAATACTTTCATGGGGTACAGTGTGTTATTTCCATATACAATTTGAAATACTTTCATCCATGTGATATCATTTTTTAAAAAACAATATAGGTTTTGTTTCATGACCCAGGATACACTCTGTGTTGGTGATTATTCCATGTGCACTTGAAAAATACGTGTGTTTTGTTTTTACTGGGTGAAGTGTTCCGTAAATGTGAGTTAAATTCCCTAGTTGATAGTGTTGTTCCATTTCTCCATATCCTTCTGAGTTTTGTCTGCATGTTCCTGTAAATACTGGGAGAAGTTGAGATTGTCAAATGTAATTATGGAGTTGTTTATTTCTCTGGCTTTTCTGTCAGTTTTTGTTTCATGTATGTTGAAGTTCTGTTGGGCATCTATACTCATTTAGGATTGTCTTCTTGGTGAGTTGACTGAATCTTTTATTATCATGTAACATCTGTTTATCATTTTAGCTTTCTCTTGATTAGTGTTACCTTTTCCCATCCTTTTACTTTTAACCTATTATTTTTATTTTTAAATCTTTCTGACAAAAGCTTTAAAAATCTCTCCTTTAACTTGTGTTTAGATCCTGTATACTTAACATAATTATTGATATATTAAGGTTTAATTCTGTTACTGTATTATTTGTATTCTATTTTTCCTGCTCCATTTTTTGTTTTTTGTTTCTCCTTTGGTGCCTTTTTCTAGGCACCAAAGGAGAAACAAATATTCTTCTCAACTTTTTTTTAGTATTACATTTTATTTTATTGTGTATTACTGTATCTTTTTTTATAAAAAAAGTTGTTCAAGAGTCATAATAAACATATTTAACTTTTTGTAGTCTATTTAGAATCAATATTTTACCACTTAAGTTAGAATATAGAAAGCTGACCACCAGGTGCTTTATTTTTCTCAATTTATATTGTAATTATTCTGATTATCTCACCAATGTACATGAAGGAAATTATCAGAAAAGATGATAAATTTATTTTTTTCTATCAAATGTATTTTAAAGAGCTCAAGAGAAGTTATATTCACCCGATATTTCTGTTCCTTTTTTTCCCTGATATTCAAAGTTTTCCTTTGGTATCATTTCACTTTGGTCTGAAAAACTTCCCTTACCAATTGTTTCATAGTTAAGTTTTCAGGCAGCAAATTCTCTTGGTTTTCCTTCATTGGAGAAAGCAAGTAAGACTGAAGGAAAGACCTATTTGAAAATAATGAGTCAATTCCTTCTGACCTGCATGATTTCAGATGAGAAATCCACTGTCATTTGAATTATTGTTCCCATATTCTAATTAGTGTCTTGATTTCTTGTTGATTTCTTGTTGATTTCCAACCATGTTTTCTTTGCCTTTAGTTTTCAGATGTTTGACTAAAATATGTCTTGGCATGGCTTCTTCATGTTTATTTGGTTTGAGTTTACTGAACTTTAATCAACAAATTTATGACTTTCACCAACATCAGGACATTTCAGCCATTGTTTCTTCAGATATTTTTTCTGTACCATTCTCTTTTTGGTTTCTTATGTAATTCCAATTCCACAAATATTAGACCTTTTGGTACTGTCCCTCAGGTCTTCTGTTCTGTCATTTTCATTCTGTCATTGAGCCTATCCTCTGAGTATCCTGCCAAGTCTTATATTGGCCCCAGATTTCATATTTTCAACTAAGAATCTTTTATTGATAGTTGCATTAATACAAGCTGCTAGTCAGGGCAGTGGGAAATAGAGGAAACTGTAACTTAATTTCACTTAAAGTATATATGGGTGTTGTGGTTTGTGAGTATGTCCACAAACTTTTTTAACACTCTATCAAAATGTTTACAAGAACTACCCTCCCCTTGAACACTGTTAATTACTGGCATCTAATAAACAATGCATTGAAAAGCAATGCTGTTTCACTGCTACCAAGGTCATGCTAAAAAAGGTAATATGGTTTCCTTGTGGCTCTCTTTTTTGAGAAACTTACAAAGTATTTACAAGTAGTGAGAGTACATGTGGGCAGCGCATATAGGTGTTTTAATTGATATGCACAGTCAAGGATCCAGAAGATCTCCAGTATCAACCACCAGACATATGAACAAGATTTCTGATAATTTTAGTTACAAGTTTTTAAGCTTCTCTTGGTGAAAGCTGAGCAGAGCATATATGAACACCCCAACTGATCCCTGCTCAAGATTTTTATTTTTAAGCAAAATACATGTTTCTGTGTTTATAAGCTTCTGTATTTTGGCGTGGTTTGTAATCTGGCAATAGATAAATGGAAGAGGTTTTTATATTTGGTATGTAGAAAAGCTGTAGGGGTGCTGCTACACAAAACATGTAGGAATTGCTTTGGAATCTCAACCAGAGTGCTAGAGAAAGCTTAGTACCTTGAAAAGACTGTTTAATAGATGCTTGGTGCCCCTTGAGGCTGGTAATGAGGACTTAAATTGAGGAAAACATGTTTGGCAGCTGGACAAAAGGGGACAATTGTTATGTGGTAACAGAAAACTTACCAACACTGTATCTTGCAGTAACATTCAAAATAGGAAATATGCCTTATAAACTGCATGATATGCTAACAAAATTTTCAGGCACAAAATAAAAGGTGCCACCTGTTTTTTTTTTTTTTTAACTGCCTATAGGAAAATATGAAAGGAAAGAAATAAGGTAAAGAAATATCTGTTAAATATATGAGGACAGCTGAATGCAATGTCTCACATCTGTAATCTTAGCACTTTGGGAGGATGAGATAAGAGGATTTCTTAAGGCTAGAAGTTTGAAAACAGCCTAGGCCATAGAGCAAGACCCTATCTCTACTGACCAAAAAAAAAAAAAAAAATTATACTGGCTTGATAACATGAACCTGTGGTTCTAGCTATTTGGGAAGCCAAGGCAGGAAGGATTACTTTGGTCCAGAAGTTCAAGGTTGCAGTGAACTGTGAGCAAGCCACTAAACTCCACCCTGGGTGAGAGAATAAAACTCTGTCTCTAACAAAAAGGAACACACACACACACACACCCCTTTACCTTCATATATATAAAAGATATATGTATATATATATATATACACACACACACCCCCCTCATACCATATACACACACACGTATGTATGTATAGGGACAAAGAATTACTGGTTTGAAAATTAATTAAATTATTTCTAATTTCAAAGTACTCCAGATAGCAAATAATGCTAAAGTTTGAAAATAGATTCTAGGAAGAGATGAAAATCAGGACATTGTAAGTAAAACATGGTCTAAGACAATATCAAGGGTGTGACTGTACTATTCTTTGTTAATATTTTAGGAAGATTTAAGATGCTGCTATGAACAGAAAAATCTTCCTACAGGGTTCTTAAGGGTATGGCTTATAGTTTTGCAGAGTTTTTAAGAAAACCAAGAGCATTTTTCTACAGTAGCCCAACAAATACAAAGCAGAAAAGGGCTAATTATGATGACTATTGTCCAAAGCAACATATTGTATACTCAAAAATTGCTAAAAGATATTAAGTATATGAGATAATACATATGTTAACTAGCTTTTTTAGTCATTTCACAATGTACATATATCAAAACATCATGTTGTATGCTATAAATTTACACAGTCTGGCAGTTAAGTCTGTAAACTCACCTTCAAAAAAGTGCTACAGACCTCATTGCTGAATATCATTATGGTCACCTTTGAAGTACTCCCCTTGAGAAGCTGTGAACTAATGCTAATGCCTAGTCTACCCTTGAAAGCAATTTTGGAACTCTTTTCTTGGAATGATCTGCAGAGTTGTCATCATTTCAAGTCTCACAATTAAGTTTATGAACTTGCTACCGTGCAATTCCCTTGGATGCACTGTATAAACAACTCAGTAAAGTTTCATAACCTTCGTATATCAGTGTCTCACAGCTGTGTTCATGTTGACATGTGACAATGTCTGACTGAGTGGTGTTCATTATTATTGTTATGTGCTATACAATTATTTTTATGTGCTATACAATGACAGTTCTGATGGCTATTCCAGAAAAAGAGTTCCAAAATTTCTTTGAAGGGTGCTGGCATTGGTACATAGCTTTCCAAGGGGAGTACTTCAAAGCCAACCATAATGATACTCAGCAATGAAGTATGTAGAACTTTTTCTAGGATGAGTTAATGAATTTAATTGTCAGACATCATATACAATCATTTTTGTTAATTAAAAAATTTTTAAATTAAAAAAAATGTAGAAAATGACTTATCTTGAGTTGTGGGTGTGATTTATATCAAAGGAACTGAACATCAGTAAGATTAATAGAAAACCCACCAAGCTTTTAATAGAATTATGTTTCCAACAGCTTGGACTAAAGGAACAAAGGTCATATCCAGTGAAAAAAGTTTCTTTATATATGAAAAAAGTGCTCACCATCCTTAATCATCAGAGAAATGCAAATCAAAACTACTTTGAGATATCACCTAACTCCAGTAAGATTAACCCATATCAC
>NW_003852526.1:2945361-2963112 GCF_000181295.1 Otolemur garnettii | reverse complement strand
TGTACCCCATGATTGCATTGTTGCACACAGCTATGATTTAATTAAAAAAAAAAGTTTCTGTATCCTCAAACCATTATTATCAATAATGACTGAGAAAACTATTCAGATGCAAATACTATCCTCTTACATAGGAAGATAAAGGATCATGAGTCCAGAGGGAGGACCCAAAAGCCATGGAGAATAATTCCCAGGCAGTAGAACTGACCCCTAATACAAAAACTTGGAACATGTACCTAGATATATGCCAGAATTGCTACTGATGGTGGACTCCCTTTTCCGAACTTTTGAATGGCAATACCTACACCTTATGCCTGCACTTTTGTATGGTGGACTATGTGGGAGACATCAATTGTCTTTTCAGTGTGAGAAGCTATAATTAAGAAACTTACCTGAGGAGCTCATCTGCTGCTAGACTTAACTTAGATGACAGGATACTTGACCTTGAATGTGAACCTGATGCCATAATAGATGAGGCTTTTGAAAATCTTGAAAGAGATAAGTGTATTTTGCATGTAGAAGAAATATAAATAATTTTTAGCTGAAGAAAGACTTGTGGTTTAAAAACCTGTTTTCAAAATCTTTGACATTCATCCAATAAAATGATGAAGTCTGTTTCTGCTTGTGTTGAACGAAGACCAAAATTAATGACTCACTTCTAATGAGGAGAATGTGGTAGAACTGATGTGTGTGACTATGAGGCTAAATTTAGAAAAGTTAATACAGCTTCTGCCTAGCTCTCCCTATCAGAATCCTTCCCCCTTAATTTTACCACCACTTTGAAAGGAATTTCAGGTAACATGAAGATGCTTCATGTGAATATTCCAGCCAGTAGCCCCAGTTGAAGTCCCAGCCAATAGGCAACATCAACCATTGGACACTGTTGAGTCTTCAGATTACTCCAGCTTTTAGACATCACACTAATCCAGCAGATGCTGAGTAGAGCAAAGACAAGTTATCTCTGCCAACCATTGTCCTATTTTATGTTCCTGAGATGTATAAATGTTGCTATTGTTTTAAGCCACTAAGTTTTAGAGAGGTTTATTAAATAGCAAAAGTTCCCTAGACTCTTGTGAAATAGAAGCTGAGCAGTGTTGCCTTTTCTCTTACTATGGATTTTTTGCCACTTATTGTATGACCTAAATATATATCTGTTCATTTTATTATTTGGTGACTAAAAAATTGTAATGAACTTAATGTATTGAGAGTTTGAATTGTTTCTTTGAACTGTGATTGCATATTATGCATAGCAGAAAGAGTAAAGTGGATTATTTGGTGAGCAGGTAGGTAGATCCAGGTTTAATCAGAGGGCTTTTTTGTTTTTGTTTTAAAACATTTTTTGATGCTTTGAGCTCTTTGGCAGATAGCTAAAACATATGGTGTTCTTTTCACCATTTTTCTATTTTACTCTGAGGACACTGGTCTTTTGACTATCACCACAGATCTCTATGGACCAAGGCAAACTAGGTGCTACTCTGGCCTTGTCTCTTGTTATGGTAATTATGTCAATGTTGCCTCTGATATTTAGGTGCTACCAATTATTCTCCCCAATTACACAACTGACACTAAGAATTCTAGTCCCAAGGTAACATCTCATGTTACAAAGCAGAGTCACCTTTGAGCTTCCTGATGATGCTGGTGCCCTCACCACTATGCATTCCTCATTACCCTAGAGAAGGATGTGTATTTCCTTTCCATGGAACATGGTCAGGTAGTAACAAAGCAACTCTAAGCAGAAAGAAAGCTGGAGGCAGCACACTGACTTCAAAATATACGTATTGCAAGCCTATAATAACCAAACCAGCATAATGTTGGTGTAAAAATAGACATATAAACCAAGGGAACAGAACAGAGTATGCAGACATAAATCTACATATTTTCAGCCAACTGATCCTTGACAAAGGCACCAAGAACATCCACTGGGGAAATGACACCCTCTTCAATAAATGATATAGGAAAAACTGGATAACTATATGCAGAAAAATGAAAATAGGCCCCTGTCTCTCACCAAATATGAAAGTTAAATCAAGATAGATTAAAAACTTAAACACAAGAACTGAAACTATAAAACTACTGGAAGAAAACATATGGAAAACTCTTTAAGATATTGGTCTAGGCAAAGATTTTATGTCTAAGACCTCAAAAGCACATGCAACAAAAACAAAAGTAGACAATATTAAACTAAAAAGCTTCTGCACAATGAAAGAAGCAATCAACAGAGTGAACAGACAACCTCTTCAACAGGAGAAAATATTTGCAAATTGCTCATTTGGCTAATCTGGACTAATAGCTAGAGTAGGCAAGGAACTCAATTCAACAGTCATAAAACAATCCCATTAAAAAAGGGCAAAGGATAAGAATAGACATTTCTCAAAAGTAGACATACAAATAACCAATACCTATATGATAAAATGCTCAACATCACTAATTATCAGGGAAATGAAAATTAAGTGAGATACTCCCTATTATCTCATCCAGATAGAATGGCTTTTATTTTAAAGAAATAAAAGATAACAGATACTGGTAAGGATGCACAGTAATGGGAACTTCTAGCCAGTGTTAATAAGAATATAAATTAGTGCAACCACTATGGAAAACAGTATGCAAATTTTGCAAACAACTAAAAATAGAGTTATTATATGATTCAGCAATCCCACAACTGAGTATTGGTTTAAAAGAATAGAAATCAGTATATCAAAGGCATATATCAAACATACATGTTTATCACAGCACTATTCACAGTGGTAAAAATATGGATTCAACCTAAATTTCCATCAGCAAATGAATGCATAAAGAAAATGTGGATATACATGCAATGTAATTCTGTATAAGAAAAAATGAGATTATGTCATTTGCAGGGACATAGATGGAGCAGGAAGTCATTATGTTAAGTAAAATAAGACAGGCACAGAGAGATGAAGATTGCATGTTCTCACTCACATGGGAGCCGAAAACATAGATCTCACAGACATGGAGAACAGCTAAATATCAGAGACCAAGAATGGGGAGGGGGTAAAGAGAGGTCAGTTATAGGTACAAACAGGCAATTAAAAATAACTTCTGATACCCCAAATACACTTATTTGGTCATTACACAGTCTATGCAAGTAACAAACAATTGCATGTACCCTATAACTATGTAAAATATTAAGTGTTGATAAAGGATTTTTAAAAGGTGACCATTTCCCTGATTATTTCTTTTTTGTTCTATCAGTTTACTGAACACAGTATATAATCTCTAGCTCATTTATCATAGAGCAGTGTCACATCTAAGCTTAAAAGGAGCCAGAGCAGCAACATGTTAGAACTGGCTCCAGGTGTCCTTGCCAGGACAATAAATTCTGATAGAGTGCACCCATGTCAGCAAACTGTCCCCTCTGCCAGGCTTTACATAGTGTAATTTTCCACACCCTCAGCTCTTTTATTCTCAAGATCTACTCCAGCTCTTGCCAATCCATCTTAGCCAAGACTTGAAAATCTTTTGGTAAGCTATTTCCTCTTGTAGCAAGAACTATTTTTTTTTTTTTGAGACAGAGTCTCAAGCTGTCACCCTCAGTAGAGGGCTGTGGTGTCAGAGCCCAAAGCAACCTAAAACTCTTGGGCTTAAGCTATTCTGTTGCCTCAGCCTTCCAAGTAGCTGGGACTACAGGCATCGGCTACAACACCCGACTGTTTTTTGGTTGCAATTGTCATTGTTGTTTAGCAGGCCCAGGCTTGGCGCGAACTCACCAGCCTTGGTGTATGTGGCCAGTGCCTACTCACTGAGCTATGGGTGCTGAGCCAGCAAGAACTATTATTCTTCCTTGCTTGGGCTATGCTGAGGTCTTTAGCTATTGCCCTAGAATCAGTGAAGGCAGGTAGGGACAGATCTTAAACACAAGCATTATCTTGCAAGCATCTACTTTCGTTGAGATCACTGAACATTCTCCCGTCAATAGAAGGCTGCTTTTCTAGCAAGGGGTAGAGACTACTTTTGATGACCCAAAGTGTTCAGGGAAAGCTGAGCATTGAAGATTCTCAGTCATACTCACATAATTCATTTGTAAAAAATTTCAGATTAAGGGCTGCGCCTGTGGCTCAAAGGAGTAGGGCTCCAGCCCCATATGCCAAAGTGGCGGGTTCAAACCTAGCCTTGGCCAAAAGCTGCAAAAAAAAAAAAAAAGGAAAAAATTTCAGATTAATATGAAGTTACAACGATTGGGTTACATTGTGAAGTAATGTAGGTGAAGTCCCTGTTGTTCCAGTTGTGCTCCTCACCTAGGAGGTACTTATCCCATTTTTAAAATTACATTTGCCCTATACCTTTCAAGCAACAGAGATACTGCACGAGCCAACCTTTGCCTTTCTCTTGTACCATATCCCAACATATCATAGATGACAGTCTATATATTTGTGATGCCGTAGAAAGCTGGGAGTTAGCTACTTTCCCCACATTTGCCACATGCAGGAGTTGCCGTCTGACTGTTTAGTAATTCAGTTTCAAAATCCATATTAGGAGGCTTTTTTTCTAAAGCCTCTTCCCAGTTGAACTCTTACATTGGGTTTTCGTGAAAGTAGAGGCTGAGATGATGACTTGGGGCAGGTAGTTTATTTGGGAGATAATTCCAAGAAATAGAAATGAGAGACAGAGGGAACAATCAGGAGAAAAGCCAATAAATGGCCCATTATTGGGCTGACTGTTTCTGGTACAACAGTGCTGGCTGTTTCTGGTACAATTGGGACTCAATTGCACTTGCAAACTTAGATGAAGCTTGTAGAATGTGTTTCAGAATTTCTCACCAGAGAACTGGAGACTGGTCTGTTTACATAAACTCTTGTTCAACATTGTTCGAGTGCTGTGCCTGTAGTTCTTAGCCCTTCTACACATTTGAGCTGTTCCTGTCCATCTACTGAGTGATCCTCTGCGACTTCAGAGAAAGACCTACAAGCAGAAAAACAAAAAGATGTCATACCTGAGAAACTGACACTGAGTGGATGTGTTCACCTTAGAAGTACTGAAATCAGGTGGACTGAGTGGAGGTGACTTTGGCCACTACAAAAGTTTACTGTGCCTGCATTTATAATGGAAGGATATGTTATATTTTATTTAGAGGTAAGGATTGAATTCATTTTCCATCCAAGGCGACAGACCTTTGGACAGCCCATGAAACCCACGTTACAAACTCCTGGTCTAGAAACTCAGTAATTGTGTATCTTCTTTGAGGGCATATAGAAAGCCTCGCTCTCTCCGTATATTGGTCATGTGACTGGGTTCTAGACAACCACCAGAAGACAGAAATAAAGTATACTATTTCCGGGCATGGCCCCTGAAATCCCCCCCCTCTTTGCTTGTCAGCCAAGTGAGAATTCAGTGGGAACATGATGGAGTCATATAATAGAAGGAACTTGAATCCTTGAGTCATCATTTGGAAGAGGGTGGAATAGGCTGGTCACTCAACCGCCAGCAGACGGGTTATGTGTGTGTGTGTCCCCATGAGTTTTGGGGTTATCTATTTTAGCAGTCTGTGTCAATTACTTTGATTAATACAGTCAATTGTGTTATATTCCTTAAGACCTATAGTTTCCTCACTATCGCTATACTTTGGTTACTGAAGAAAGTATTAACACCTCTTTGTCTTTCAGGCATATGACAAGAATGACAGAATCATGTTTGTGGTTTGCTTTTAGACCTTTAAGGACTAAGCAAGAGGTCAGCTCAAAGCAATAGTATTATTATTTCTAGATAAGCGATTCCTTTCCTCCTAGTTAGGGTGAATTACCTATTGCTATCTTGCATTTTCTGAAGACAACAGAGAAATCCTCCTTCACAATCCCTGGATAATAAACAGGAGAAGAAAAACCGTTATGAAATGCCGTCTGATTTTTCTTTCATCATGACTGGTTAAAAAAATATCCTGAAAATAATAAATATGAATCAATGAAAGACAAGAAGATAATCACTCAGATTTGGGGCGAATAAAAAAGCTTACCTAGAATTTAATAATATGTCTCATCATTTTAAAATAAGCATAAGGATAACATCTATCCCATGTCAGTGACAGACAGTGACAAAGAAGTAAGAATACTCCCTCTTGTGGTTCTTGAGAAAAATAATTTTGGCTATAAGAACGTACTGAGAAAATGGGAATACTGGATTCAAAGATGAATTCAGTGGGTAATTAGAGCTTATTCTTTCACTCTGACCTGATTTTATGAAGCTAAGTAACCATTTTGGGCTGTGTTGATGTGAATTTTTGGGAGCACATTTGTGAGCTTGCGGGCTTACCTCAGGGGAGACGTGAGCCCGGGGCAGGAGGAAAGGCCTCTTCAACCTGAACTAGAGGAAAGCTACTTTCCACTTGGAACTTTTTCACTAAAGGGTAAAAGAAAGAATCATCACTGCTAAACTTCCTTTTCTTCAACTTGCCTCTGGTTCCCGGATGTGACCTTGTACTTGCTCTTGGGGAAGCTTTGATTTAAAAGAAGTGAAGTTGGTGTTAGGATGTTCTCTCTTC
The DNA here is from genome assembly GCF_000181295.1 of Otolemur garnettii. NCBI lineage: Eukaryota > Metazoa > Chordata > Mammalia > Primates > Galagidae > Otolemur > Otolemur garnettii. The sequence continues at coordinate 2,956,622 of NW_003852526.1, read as the reverse complement.
TAAAACACATCTGTTGCCATTATTTTGCATGAGAGTATAAATGTATTTCTCTGATGTACGTTTTTCTCTCCCATCTATTTGAAATCTTCCTTAGCAACTTTATTTTCCCAAGAGGAAATGTGTGACATGACAAAACACTGGAAAGAGGAATTTACTAATTTCCTAAGATATAAAATAGAAGAGTATCAAAGCTGGAAGACACTTCTATCCACTGTCAACAGCGGTTGATGTGGAATTGTGATTTGTTTATTCACAATGGATGTTCCCTGCCTTTCTCTCCTAAAGTTTCACCTTTAGAAACATGGTATCTTCCAATTCTGAGGAGGGCTGATATCTGTGTGGGAAGTCATCATCTCTCTCCCTCTCTCTCTCTCTCTCTGGGTCTCTAGTTAATCAGGAGTCCCATTTACATCTTAAGCACACTTTTTAAGCAGGGGCCCAGTTCACTGTCCCTCAGACCGTTGGAGGGCCAGACTGCAGGCCCAGGGAAGAGTCGGCTGCTAAGCAGGACAGGCAGTGGTGGCAGCTAGATAAATGTCCTAGGTGGGCTGCATGTGACCTCATAGTTTGAGGACGCTTGAATTGTAAATAGTATTCTAGCTTGCTGCTGTCTCAGTGACCCATTTAAGATTTTCAAATATTTTAATGATTTTAATTTCATTAGTTATAAAATGTAACTTTAAGAACACAGAAGGCAATTTTATGGAAGAAATTTAAGTGTCATAAAATGAAAAAAAAACCCTTTTTTAAAAAAATACCTGACATAATATTAGAAGCAAAGAAACTGATTAAAGGGTGTGAATATATACCAAGAATAATTTCTCTGCTTTTGATATATTTTCTTTTTTTGTTAAATCATAGCTGTGTACATTAATGTAATTATGGGGTAAAATGTGCTAGTTTTATATACAATTCGAAATACTTTCATCCAACTGGTTAACATAGCCTTCACCGCATTTTTTTAGATATTGTGTTAAGACATTTATGGTGCATTTTACAAGGGTACATGTTAAATCTACCAAGTGTAGAATATAAACACTTTTGATATTTTTAATGTTCAATCAATGTAAATAAGTTTTCAAAAATTTTTGCTTTAATTACATACATTAGTTAAAACATACTTTTGAAAACAGTTTTAGTAGGATTATTTTATTTGTATACCAGTGTAATTCAAATGGTTCTACTTTCTGGTTTCACATGCTTTAGATGTTTATTACTATTATGTTAAGCATTTCTAACGTTCTTAGCAGTATCCAGTTTGCATATATAATATGGTTGCCCTAGTTCTGGTTCTGGTTCATCATTTGATTCAGTGGAACCTTATCTACCACCACCACTTGCCTACTAGGGCTCACAGAAAACTTTTTCTCCTACTGTGTTTGACCTCCTTGTCTACCTGACCCCTACTGGCACAGAGATGGTGGATTCCTTGGAGTTTTAGAGGACAGACATTGGCAACTTATGCAATACCGCCTCGGAAAGGGTCTTCAGCAGAAAAGAATTGAGGGCTGTTCCTCCATTGCTGCACTGGGATCCCTCGGTTGGCCTTTCCCAGACTGTGGAAGGAAGATATAAGATGTTGGGGAGCTGCCTGTGGACAGGCAGGAGAAATTTCAGGAGAAATTCTGGTTATTGAGAAGACTGAATCTTAACGTCTGCCCCCTACCATCAGGAGAAATGAGAAAGCAAGCTGGAGCAAAGCAAAACTGTGTCTAACAAGGCCAAGAAAACAGGTGAGAATCAGAGGAGCAGGGACAGCATGGATCAACCAGGTGAGGCTAGGTCAAATCTTCCTGGAAGAGTCTGATTGGGGGTGTTTGGTCAAGATTCTGTAAGTATGGCTTTGCCCCACTGACTCTTCAGCCAAGCACAAACTCTGAATGCCTCTGGGACTTCTTAGTGGGCAGAATTATCCAAGTACTAATGGAACAATCAGTAGCTAAAATTTATTTGTGCACAGTCTAAAGGGCAGCACAATTTTCCTATTAGTGGTGGATATGTGTTCACAGTCATAGGAAAAGCTTTCAACAAGGGAAAAAGTAGATGCTGATGGGGTACTTAGTGGCCACAAGCAATTATTCTCTGTGATGACTTCTCTGATGCTTGCCTAAAATTCAAAAGGTGAGAAGAAACGTGGTGTTCTCCAGAATTATATCTACTCAGATTAAAAACCAAGAGCAAGAGATTTTTGTTGTTCTGCTCCATCAGTGACCCTGTCCTGCCTAATCTTACTTTACATTCTGATTTTTCTGACATTTTCTGCAGATGAGTTCCAGATTGTGCAGGGCTGAGTACCAGGTATCATAAAATGAGAGCCCACATAGTTCCAGCCCCCCACCAATGGGTCAGTGAAAAATAAAACAAAAAAACTCAGTGATGTTTCAACTTGGGTTCATAAAACCACTGCTTCCCATCTTTCTGTTGGGCAAAGAGAGGGAATGCTGTGGACCTGAGAACAATACCCCTTTGTTCTAGTTTCCTTGGTAGTGGCATTTGAAATCTGCAGAGAAAATCGTGTGTATCACCAATGATGCAGCCTTTAGTCATCCTAAAAGAGCCATGGTTATTCTAGTCTTTCATTCTCTCTTATTAAATGTCTCCACTTTGGCAATCAAAACATTAGGTGTCAAGACCTTTGAGGCCTTTAGGATGTTTCCTCTCTCCTCTGGTCCTTACCAGCATTTAAGTCAGTGGGCAAAAGTGAAGCCAAATGGCTTGTAAACTCCCACCAAGGGGTAGACCTACGGGGGAGCATTTTTCTCAAAGATATATGAGTTAAGAATCTTTCTGGTCTGGATAATAACTCACAAAATGCGAAGTGAATATTTGGAATATTCTTATATAATGACTGAACAAATATTATTAGTCCTAGTAAACCTAGAAATGTAAAACACAGTCCATAGAGAGGTCCATTTCTTGGTACTCTGGCCTCTAAGAGGGTCCTAACAAGTCTCTTCTCCTGCTATCCACTGCCTTGTGTAATGTTTTTCTTTTGAGTAATTCAGTTTAATCAATGGAATGTGGCAACACTGAGGGCATATCAGGACTGGGATCAAGTTACAAAAAAGTGGGACTGCCATCTTGCTAGTCGGCTCTCTCTGCTGATTTCTCAGCCTGCAAGTGAGGTGACACGCTGATGAGGTCTACAAGGCACGGAACTGATGGCAGCCTCTGCCAATAGCCAGTGAGGAGCTGAGCCCGTTAGTCCAAAAGCCATTTAGCTGTCAACAACTAAGTGAGCCTGGAAGAGGATCCTTCTCCTTACAGCCTCACGTGAGACCCCTGCTCTATCAACACAGCCCAGGAGAGACTCTAAGACAAAGGACCCAGCTAGCCTTGCACAGATTCTTGACTCCCCACCCCCCACCAAATGTGAGCAAATAGATATGTTTTGTTCAAAGATGCCAAGTTTTAAGCTTATTTATTTATTGCACATCAATAGATAATACAAACTCCATCTCATCTCCCAGTCCCAGTCCATTTCATATCGTAATTCCACTGGAAGGAAGATTGAGCCCAAATTAAGACTTTTCCCAATTACCCAACAGGTATACTATGCATGTGTTTAAAGGTCAAGTAAAGTAGAGAAACTTTTTTTATGAAAGGGGAAATAATTGAAAATTTCACATTAAAAAATCATTACAGAAAAATCAGAACTTTGTCGAAATGGTCATGTATATTTTATGACTAAATATTGTTTATATTTATAATTACATTCAGGGGTACCATAATCTTTTTTAATACCTGCGGCCTCTAAAAATCTTGATCTGACTTTAGGTTCAGGGATGCAGAAGCCAACACTAAAATGTACTTGAAAGTGCAAGAAGTTTACTGGGGGGACATGCATGTGACAGATAAAATTGAGAGGTGGCAAAAATAGGCAGGAAAAGCCTTCTGACCTAATGCTGCTATGACACTTGTGAAAGGAAAGAATGAAGAGATCAGATAGGGCAGAGGCAACCTCAGCCATTATGTGGCTTTGACAGAGTCTTAGCCAATCCAATATGGCAGTGGTTCTCAGCCTGTGGGTCACGGTTCTCAACCTATGGGTCGTGGCCCACAGGAACTGTATTAAAGGGCCACAGAATTAGGAAAAGTTGAGAACCACTGCAAATAGAGGGTTCCAGAGCAAAAACCACCACGTGAGGAGTATCACTTAGGCATAAATGGCCAGGCCCTGGTACCCACAGTGGGCTCAATAGTTGGTTGAAGCTGTTTAAGAAGAACATGAAAGTGGGACACACCTGTAATCTAACACACTGGGAGGCTAAGGAGGGCAGATTGCTTGAGCTCAAGATTTGGAGACCAGTCCAAGACAGAGCAAGATCCCATCTCTAAAAAGAGCCAGGCACTGTGGTGGGCGCCTATAGTCCCAGCTCCTTGGGAGGCTGAGGCAAGAGTATTTATTGCTCAAGTGCAAGAGTTTGAGGTTGCTTTGAGCCATGAGGCCATGGCACTCTACCTAGGGCAACAAAGTGAGATTCTGCTCAAAAAAACAAAACAGAAAACCATAAAGAACAGGAAGCTTAAAGGCTAAGACGCCTCTTGGAGGAGCTAATAGGAGGTGAGTTCTTCTTAGTGGGGGATGAGAACAGAGCATCTCCAGGGGGCTGGGTGTCTGTGGCTGTCCTCTACGAATCTGCTCTGTCTCCTGCTCATCCCTGCAAACTTGCCTGTTTTTTTTTTTGTTTTCATTTTTGCTTGTTTGTTTGTTTTTCATGGCTTTTATATTTCTCTATAACTTAATCTTGCTTATGGCACTCATTTGTCATTTGGGCCCCTCGTGCCACATAACTTTGCAGCTTGGCTTTCCCTAGCAAACTGACTTAGGATGTGTTCCACTTCCAAATTTCTAGAAAAGAGAATTTGGTCAGTTGGGGCCATCAACTTTGATGGGAAAAGAGGGCCATCTTATTTGAGACACAGATGCTACTCTCTTTACAGATGCTACTGAGTAAAAGATAATTTGCTAATTTCTATGGTTTAACACAATAAAAGTTATTCATGTAAGTTTAATACAGATGCCGGGTAGTTTCCCTGGATGGCTTTTCTCCAGGAGATGTCTTGGAGACCCAGGTTTTCTCTCCCTCATAGCTCTGCTGTCCTCACCAAGGGAGATATAGTGTAGAGAAGACACATCTGCTCTTAACTGCCTCTGGCTGGAAGTAAAACATCACCTGTGCATGAGTTACACAGGTGAGAACTAGTCCAGTGTTCCCTTATACCTGTAGGAGGGCTGGGAAATGTCGTTTAGCTATGTGTCCAGGAAGAGAAAAAGTATTTGATAAGTATCTAGCCAATTTCTTCTGTAATCTGCTCTTTCGGTCACCAAATACAAGTTTCATGCTTCCCTTTCGCAGCTGGAAAACCCCAAAGGGGACCCAGTCAGTGAATGCTTCCAGCTACAAGTCCAAGATGTCTGAGTGATGGGAAATTCCCTCTTTTAGCCCTAGATCTGCTCCCTATGGTCCTGTATCTGTGATCTAAAAAGGCAGTTGATCAGTTTGCTACCCGCCACCCTCAACACTCAATAGTAGAATAAGGACAGGACAACCCCACAAATATTCTCATTAAAAATTAGGAGACTGGAAAGCACACAGAAAATCATCAGGCTATGGCAATTCTAAAATCAACTTGGCAAACATTATGAGGATTTGCTTCTCTGAGATGGGAAAGTCCTTTGACTGGAGGCAGTTTCTACTGTGCTAGAGGATCTGCCTTACCAGTTGCTTTCTGTGGCCCTTGGGTTTGCTCTCTAGCATATTCTTTCAGCTTCATTATTTTCCACGACCTCCTCTGACCTGGGTATTAGGAGTCAGCTCCCCTTGGGGGTTACACAGCTTTCAGAACTTTACCTGCTTATTCAGGTTGGAAACTCAAGCTTTTTGTAAGTCTCAAAAGTAAAACTTCCTTATTTCAAATTGCTGGTACTTTGCAATATATATTTATCTCAAAAATGTAGTAGCTTTCTACCTGTTTTTTGTCAGTCATTTCCATGTGTCTACTAAACTCAAAGTGCACTCCTGGATATAGCTGCCAAGTGTGCTTTGCTTTGCTTCTTCAGCCCCATACCCTCAGCTTAATGGTAGCAACCCTGGAGTTATCAGGCTAGAGTGGGAAAACCACAATTTCAATGTGATTTTTGCAGGAAGACTGAGTCATTCTGTTCAACAGGGCACTGGACTTCCCACTGGACTTCATTTCTCTTTTTAAATCTAATCTATGATTCAGAGTTCAAAAGTGGTTGACTTTCTCACCTAGCAAGCCCTTGACTTTTGGTACTCTCCTTTTCCCCTTTAATTTCTTTTTCTAAACTGGCCCATCCTTTCCTGAGCTAATTTAATTTATTTCTTATAATACCTTGCTTCCAGTAGTCAGTAACAACCAACATACACTATTAATTCTCTTTTCCAACTTCTTCCCCACACCTACTTGCTAAGTAGATATGCAGTGTGCTTTTCATTTTATAACAGGTGACAATTTTGCCGGACATCGTGTCACTGCATAACATGAGTCTCTAGGCATTCTATCTGTTATCTTTGTGTTCTTGCTCCCTACTGCCCAAATGTCAAGCTAGTGACACATATTTCAAGTTTTTATTATAGCAGTGCTCCACTTTGAAGTACCAATTTCTGTGGCAGGGTAAATAACACTGCTGTAACAAACAACCTCAAAATCTCAGTGGCTTATTATAGTATAAATTTATTTTCCACTTAGGCAGAGTCAATTACAGATGTTTCTGGTCGGTCAGCTCTCCTCCAAATGACATCCCAAGGATCTAAGCTTCTATGTGTTATCTCCACTGTTTCAGTATGTGGGCTCTGAGATTTCCTTGTGAAGGGAAAATAAAGTAGCCTGAACTGGATGAGACACACCACTCTGCTTATGTTGTTGGAAAGGCACATCCCTTGGGCCACCTAGATGTGTGGCTGCTAGAAAATGTGATTTAGCTGTTGGCCCAGAAATAAAAAAAGGAAGCAGATTTAGCAAACATGTAATCAGTCTCTGACACATTATCATAGAAGGGGAGGAATGAGGATGGCCATGGAAGACATATGCAGTTCAAAAACAAGAAAGGTGTTATTTACACTTAATAGTCAAAGAAATTGAGGAAGAGGGAGGCAAGATGGCTGACTGAAGCCAGCTTTCGGCAGAGGCTCCCATCCAGAGGAGAATTAAGGGCTAGAAATAACCCAATAAAGTGGAAGATCGGGAGCTGAGCTGAGAGAGAGGATTGATAGGTCCACATCGCCCTTGCTGTAATAAGGTGGGACTCCGAGGAAACAAATTTCAGGTACAAAACCCATCCCAAAGAGGATAGGAATCCATCTCCTCTCCCCTACCCCAGAGTGACTTAAGGCAAGTAGAGAACAGAGAACCTTTTGTTTCATGAAAGGGGAGAGAAGGACTGAGGGCTGGGACTCCCTCTATAGAGAGATAACACTGCAAGCCAAGGCAGTCTCTTGCCTGGGCCAAAAGTTGGTCTAATGTTCTCCCTACCTTCTAGAACTCCCAATCCATCCCTCCCTCATCTCCTGGAGATCTGGAAGACTACCCCCTGCAAAATCTGGAGCGTTTGGCAGATTTTTGCTAGGGCAGGGCACCTCATGAGCTGTGGGACAGTTGCGCTGAAACTATAACTTTAATAGAGGTGGGGAGTCACAAGAGGAGAGAGACTTGCCCATGTTGGAAAGAGCATAGCTTGGTTCTGTGCTACCAACCGCAGGGGACTGCAGCCCACTGGCTCCCCAGCTCAGCAGTTCATGATGGGTAGCTCAGCTCCCTACTGGGCTCCTGTGACCTGCAGCCTGCAACCAGTGACTCCCACCCAGCTCCTGCGACCTTTGTGGATGGACTGGTGACTCTGCCCTCCAGCTCCTGAGACCTGAAGCCTGCAGCCACCCGCCAGCAACACTTGCCCCTAGACCCATGGCCCCGCAGCCAGAAAATCCCATCTGGCTCTTGTGACCTGTGGCCTGTGGCCTGTGGCCAGATACTCTCACCCATCTCTTGTGACCCTTGCAGCCTACAGCCAGTTCCCTGCCTGGCTCCTGCGAACCTTGTGGCTGGTGGCAACACTTTCCAGCTCCCATCTGGCTCCTATAACCTACACACAGCAGTACCCTAGACCCGCAGCACCACCCCTGACAGTGGCAGCTCCACAGCCCCTCCCACTAGGGTCAAATTGAGCTGCCAGTGGATCCCCACTGCCTAGATGCTGAAGATCATTTGAACTCTCCCACCTGATTGGTATTTGTGTTGACTAGGACAATTGATTTGAAACTCTTGACCTGGGCAGATCACCCAGGGACCCACCAAGGTTGTACCCTGGTTGTGTTGTCTGAGTGTGGGATTCTCCCCTTTCAGTTGTTGCCTATGAGGGAGTGGGGCATCTTAGTTGCTTATATACCTCCACATCTGAGATTTCAGCCCAAAGCCACTAATTCACTAGGATTGGCCAGAGACCAGTGGAATACTAGTCAGCACCATCTAGCCCCACCACACCAAGCAGGTGCCAAGAGTATCAGGCCGTAGTTCTGAATGGGACCTTTGTAAAGCTCTAAGGGAAAAGCTACAATCACCAGTCCCAGTTCTTTGGTAAAGGGTTGGTGGTTAATTACAACTCCAGGAACCCCAATTCAATTTCACCTTGCCAGCTTCTCTAGCCAAGTAGTGAAAAATAATCATGGGGTGGAACCAGTGGAAAAACTCTGACAACATGAATAATCAGAGTAGATCATCTCCCCCAAGAAATGACAAAGGAGACACAACAGAAGATCTCATTAATAAACAAATGGCTGAGATGTCAGAAATCAAATTCAGAATTTGGACTGCAAATAAGATTAATAGAATGGAGGTAAAGATGGAATTAGAAATTCAAGGAGCAATGCTAAAGTTGTCTCAAGAATTCAATTAATTCAAAGAAAAACTCACCAAAGATTTTGACACATTGAGGCAAGAACTTGCAGCCCTCAAAGATCTGAGAAATACAGTAGAAGCCCAGTAACAGAATGGAGCCAGCGGAAGAAAGGATCTCTGACATTGAAGACAAAGTGTTTGAATGCTCCCAAATGCTCAAAGAGAAAGAGAAGTAGAGAGCAAAAATGAATCATTCCCTGAGATAATTGTGGGACCACTCCAAAAGAGTAAAGATTGGCCTCGTAGGAATACCTGAAGGAGAAGAGGATGGCCCCAAAGGCACAGATACTCTACTCCAAGAGATAATTGAGAAGAATTTCCCAAGCATGGCAAGAGATACTGAGACTCAGATAGCAGACAATTTCAGAACCCCAGCATGACTCAACCCAAATAAAGCATGTTCTAGATATATTGTAATTAACTTCCTCAAAGTTAATAGGAAGGAGAAAATACTGCAAGGAGCCAGACATAAGAAAATCATAACCTATAAGGGGAAGAATATTAGAATGACTGCAGATCTTTCTGCTGAAACTTTTTAAGCCAGAAGAGGATGGTCATAGAACATCAATCTCCTAAAACAAAACAACTTTAAGCCCAGGGTCCTGTATCCAGCTAAATTGAGCTTCATTTATGAAGGAGAAGTTAAATACTTTAATGACATACACACACTGAATAAATTTGCCATAACTAAACCAACTCTTCAGGATATCCTCAGACCCATCCTCCATAATGATCAGCACAATGCTCAACCACCAAAGTAAGCTCACTCTGAAATTCTTGGCCAAAGTCCAATTTCCACAGTGGTGAAAAGATTCAAAATGTCCACTGGACTTTAGAAAAACTTGACACCCAAAATACTACCAGGCTTATCAATACTCTCAATTAATGTGACCAGCTTAAACTGTCAACTTAAGAGGCACAGGTTGGCTGACTGGATACAAAAACTCAGGCAAGATATCTGCTGCATATAAGAATCTCATCTTACCTTAAAAGATAAATATAGATTCAGGGTAAAGGGATGGACATCTATAATCCAGGCAAACAGACATCAGAAAAAAGCAGGGGTGGCAATTTTATTTGCAGATACACTAGGATTTAAACCAACAAAAGTAAGGAAAGACAAGGATGATCACTTCATATTTGTTAAGGGAAACACTCAACATGATGAGATGTCAATTATTAACATTTATACGCCCAACCAGAATGCTCTTCAATTTATGAGGGAGACATGAGCAATTTAATATCTTCCAGCACCATAATAGTTGGAGATTTTAACACTCTTTTGGTAATGTTGGATAGATTCTCCAATAAGAAACTAAGCAAGGTGGCACCCATGGCTCAAAGGGGTAGGGTGCCAGCCCAATATGCCAGAGGTGGCAGGTTCAAACCCAGCCTTGGCCAAAAATTAAAAAAAAAAAAAAGAAACTAAGCAAATAAATTTGGGACTTAGACTTCACCATACAACAACTGAATTTAACAGACATCTATAGAACATTTCATCCTAACAAAACTGAATACACATTCTTCTCATCAGCCCATGGAACATCCTCCAAAATTTATCACATTTTAGGTCACAAGTCTAACCTCAGCAATTTTAAAAGTATAGAAATTATTCCTTGTATTTTCTCAGATCATCATGCAATAAAAGTTGAACTCACCAATAACAGGTATCTGCATACCCATACAAAGACATGGAAATTAAATAACCTTATGCTGAATGATACCATGTTTTCCTGAAAATAAGACCTACCCCAAAAATAAGCCCTAGCAGGATTTCTATGCATTTGTTAAATATAAGCCCTATCCCGATAATAAGACCCAGTGATGCAGTGATGGGCGTGATGCATTTCAGTGTGGAGAGGTAAGGAAGACTGGAATACCTTTTCTCTGCCACAGCTCTTTTTTCCAAGCCATTAGCACTTGCGTGAGTGCGCATGTGGTAACCGCAGTTGCAGGCATCCTATTGCGTGCATGTGAATAGCTAGGGGAAAGGGGCTCATGCATCACTAGAACCAGCCCCACCAACAAGGTTGGCTCCCCCTGTCAGGTTCCAGAAGAAGATGACTTAACTGTATTTGAATAAATGTAGATTGTTGTATTATACTTAACAAAAATAAAACATCCCTTGAAAATAAGCTCTAGTGTGTCTTCTTGAGAAAAAATAAATATAAGACAGTGTCTGATTTTTCAGGGAAACATGGTAGCTGGGTCATAGATGAGATTAAGAAGGAAATTGCCAAATTTTTGGACCAAAACAATAATGAAGACATGAATTCTCAGAACCTGTGGGATATCGTAAAGGCAGTCATAAGAGGGAAATTTATAGCATTGCAAGCCTTCCT
>NW_003852526.1:2897009-2945166 GCF_000181295.1 Otolemur garnettii | reverse complement strand
CATCACAGCTCACAACAACCTCCAACTCCTGGGCTCAAGTGAGTCTCCTGCCTCTGCCTCCCAAGTAGCTGGGACCACAGGCACCCACCACAACACCCAGCTATTTTTTGGTTGCAGCCATCATTGTTGTTTGGTGGGCTGGGACTGGATTTGAACTTGCCACCTTAGGTGTATGTGGCTGGCACCTTAGCCACTTGAGCCACAGGCGCCAAGCCAAAAGTTGATTTTTTTTGAAAAAATTGAAGAAAATTGATAACGCTTTGGCCACCTAACCAAAAATAGAAAATTAAAGTCCCTAATATCATCAATCAGAAATGACAAAGTTGAAATAACAATAGACATCTCAGAAATTCAAAGAATCCTTAATGAATACTATAAAAAAACTTTATTCTCAGAAATATGAAAATCTGAAATAAATTGACCAATACTTGGAAGCACAGCAACTTCCTAGATTTAGTCAAAGAATTGGAAATGCTGAACAGACCTATATCAAGTGCTAACTTAGAATCAACTATACAAAATCTCTCAAAAAAGAAGAGTCCGGGACCAGGTGGCTTCACATCAGAATTCTCCTAAACCTTTAAAGAGGAACTAGTACCTATATTACTTAGCCTTTTCCAAAACATTGAAAAAGAAGGAATACTTCCCAACATATTCTATGAAGCAAATATCACCCTGATCCCCAAACCAGGAAAAGAAAATTATAGACCATATTTTTAATGAACACGCATGCAAAATTCAATAAGATCCTAGCAAACAGAATCTAGCAACACATCAAATGAATTATACACCATGACCAAGTGGGTTTTATTCCACGTCTCAAGGTTGGTTCAATATATGTAAATCTATAATATATCACATAAACAAACTAAAAGACAAAGACCATATGATTCTCTTAACAGATGCAGAAAAAGCTTTTGACAATATCCAGCATCCTTTCATAATCAGAACACTTAAGAAAATAGGTGTAAAAGGGACTTTTCTTAAACTGATAGAGGCCATCTACAGCAAACCCACAGCCAATATCATGTTAAATGGAGTAAAATTAAAAACATTTCCACTCAGATCAGGAACCAGGCAAGATTGCCCATCATCTCCAATGCTTTTTAACATTGTAATAGAAGTCTTAGCTATCACAATCAGGCAAGAGAAGGTGATCAAGGATATACAAATAGGGTCAGAGGAGATCAAACTTTCACTCTTCACAGATGATATGATTTTATATCTGGAAAACCCCAGGGACTCAACCACAAAACTCTTAGAAGTGATCACTAGCATCTCAGGACACAAAATCAATACTCACAAATTAGTAGCTTTTATATATACCAATGATAGGCAAGCCAAACAAAACAAAACAAAACAAAACAGTCAAGGACTCTATTCCCCTTACAGTGTGCCAAAGAAGAGGAAATATTTGGGAATTTACCTACCAAAGGGTGTGAAAGATCTCTATAATGAGAATTACAAAACTCTGAGAAAAGAAATAGGTGAAGATGTTAACAAATGGAAAAACATACCATGCTCATGGCTAGGAAGAATCAACATTGTTAAAATGTCCATATTACCCAAAGCAATTTATAAATTTAATGCAGTCTCTATCAAATCACCACAGTTATACTTTAAAGATCTGGAAAACATAGTAGTTCATTTTATATGGAACCAGAAAAAACCTTGAATAGCCAAGACATTATTCAGAAATGAAAACAAATCAGGAGGAATCATGCTAACAGACTTCAGACTATACTATAAATCTATAGTGATCAAACCAGCATGGTACTGGCACAAAAATAGAGAGGTGGATCTGTGGAACAGAATTGAGAACCAAGAGATGAACCCAGACACTTGTCATCATTTGATCTTTGATAAGCCTATCAAAAATATAAATTGGGGGAAAGATTCCCTATTTAACAAACGGTGCTGGGTGAACTGGCTGGATCTTCTCGAAGACTGAAACTGGACCCACACGTTTCACCATAAACAAAAGTTGACTCTCACTGGATAAAAGATTTAAACTTAAGACATGAAACCATAATGATTTTTGGAGAGAGTGCAGGAGAAACACTTGAAGAAATTGGCCTGGGAGAATTCTTTATGAGGAGGACCCTCCAGGCAATTGAAGCAACACCAAAAATACATTACTGGGATCTGATCAAACTAAAAAGCTTCTGCACAGCTAAGAACACAGTAAGTAAAGCAAGAAGACAGCCCTCAGAATGGGAGAGGATATTTGCAGGTTATACTTCTTACAAAAGTTTGATAACCAGAATCACAGAGAACTCAAACTTATTAATAAGAGAAGAACAAGTAATCCCATTTCATTGTGGGCAAGGAACTTGAATAGATGCTTCTCTGAAGAAGATAGGTGTATGGCCTACAGACACATGAAAAAATGTTCATCATTTTTAATCATCAGAGAAAAGCAAATCAAAACGACTTTGAGATATCATCTAACTCCAGTAAGAGTGGCTCACATAACAAAATCCCAAAACTACAGATGTTGACATGGATGTGGATAAAAGGGAACACTTCTGCACTGCTGGTGGAAGTGCAAGCTAATAAGTCCCTTTTAGAAAGAAGTGCAGAATACTCGGGGATCTAAAAGTAGACCTGCCATTTGATCCTGCGATTCCTCTACTATCCAAAAGACCAAAATCACTTTATAACAAAGGTATTTGTACCAGATTGTTCATTGCAGCTCAAGTCATGGAAGAAGTCCAAGTGCCAATTGACTCATGAATAGATTAATAAATTTTGGTATATGTATACCATGGGATATTATGCAGCCTTAAAAAAGATGGAGACTTTACCTCTTTTACATTTACATGGATGGAGCTGGAACATATCCTACTTAGTAAAGTATCTCAAGAATGGAAGAAAAAATATCCAAATGTACTCAATACTATTATGAAACCAATTTATAGTCACTCACACTTTCATATGAAGAATAGATCTTAACTATGGCACAAGATGAAGGAGGGAGGAGGAGGGATGGCAGGGGAGGGGAGAGGTCAGATCGAGGGACGTTGAATGGTGCATAATGCAAGGGTACATGTCAGATCTAGAGTATAAATGTCTTAACACAATAATTAAGTAAACGAGATGAGGTATATATTAATCAGTGTGATGTAAGCATTCCTAATTCTATATGAAATCAGCACATTGTACTCTATAAATGCATTAATGTATACATGATCTATGTTTTTTATGATTTAATAAAATAATACCAAAAAAAGAAAGTGAGGTTCAGAGAAATTAAGGTAATTGTTATGGACATACAGTCCCAAATTCTTGGAGAGGTGGATTTGAGAAATTCTTCCCATCGCTCTGCTTAGTACTATGTGGAATTAAACTCTTTTTCTTCTGTAAACCTTACTGTCCTAGCATATTGGGTTCCTCTTGGACAGCAGGCAAATGAACCTGTTAACCTGTTGGGTGACAAAAATTTTCTAGTTCTGGTTACTCATTCAAACATGAATCTAGGTACTTCCTGGAAGGAATTTTGAAGATGTACTTAAACTCCCAAGTTAATTGGCCTTGAAAGTATGGTGATTATCTGGGTGGGAATGATCCAATCTGATGAGCCTTTAAAGGCAGAGGGTTTTCTGTTGGTAGGATCAGAAGAGGAAGTCAGAGATTCAAAGCGTTAGGAGATTTGATGCACTGGTGCTGGCTTGTGCCAAGGAATGCAGATGGCCTTAAGAGCTGGGAGTGGCCCTTGGATGACAGCAGCAAAGACACATGGACCTCAGTCCATATTTGATCAACAACTTGAATGAGTATAGAAGCAGATTATCTCTAGGGTCTTCAGACAAAAAAGGCCAGCCTAGTGGACACCTTACTTCAATTTTGAGAGTCCTTAAGCAAAGAACCAAGTTAAGGTATGCCAGAATTCTGACTTATACAAGTATGAGATAATTTGTGTTGATTTAAGTCACTATGTTTGTGGTCATTTGCTTTGCAGCAGTAGAAAGCTAATGTAGTAACATAACAGGATGAGGCTGTATCTTGTGGGCCTCAGGCATCTGCTGCGGTGGCTGAGAGGCTCCAGTGTCACAGAGACCAGGTGGTATGCAATAGGAGCCCAGTGGTAAATGATGGAGCTTGGAGAATATGGGTGCGGAAAACATGAGTGAAATTTGTATTGTTACATATAATATGAGGCACAGGCTGATGAAGAGAAATTGATTGCACCCTTCTTCATAAAGTCCAGGTTAGTTCAATCTCCCATTGTAAACTTCATTCACCAAAAAGGAACATAGTTTTTCTTTTTTTTTCTGATTTACTCCATTCCTAAATTCCCTTGAGTTATTCATGGGCCTTGATGTTGGTAGATGCCAAGAGAAGGATTTAATAAGTATATTCTTAGAAGACTGAAACAGTGGAAACATATTTCTTTCCCCTTATTATTAAAGCTTTGCTACTGAGATAAAATATATTTATTCTTGAGAGATAGATCATCTCTTTGAGTACACTTAGGTGCCTTTATCACAAACTTCCTATTAAAAATAATGAGCAAATATTTCGTACTAGATTACTAACAAAGGAAATTTTGTCAAAGTATAGAAGAGTATGTATGGACTTTTCATCTTCAAAGCCAGGATTCAGAATAGTACAGAGATGTTTGTGCTAAAATTGTACTGTAATTTTATAAAGATATTGTTGGGAGATAATTCTGCACAGATATTTGCCTTTCTGCATATCTTCTGAGCAGACACATCGAAAGCTTTTGTTCTAGAATCTTTTCAAGTGTTTGCATGACAAACAGCTTTGGAAATTGTGTCACCCTCCAAGGCAGATTTGCATGACTTCCAGGATGATCCAGATAATGCCTCTTTCCAGAGCAAAGGATGGACAAGTTTGCATAGTAATTGCTGAAATAGTAGACAAAAATAGTCAATTTTAGTTTGGAGAAATGGAGCAAGTCTATAAATTCCTTAAAAGTTTTCCAAAAGCTATTTTATTTAAAAAAATTTTAAAAAGTTATTTTATGAAATGGATAATTCAATAATTAGTCAATTTATGAAAGTAATATTATATTTCTAATTTCCATTGCAAATTTTTCCTCTTTTTTATAGGCTCTTTAGAATTATATTGCTTAATTTCCAAGATTCCAAATATTTAGAAATTTCTCTAGTTATCTGTAGGTCAGTATCCTTTAGTGTAATTGTACTCTGGTCAGAGAACATACTCTATGATTTCAATTTGTTGGGATTTGCTTTGGAAAAAACATAAACTTTGCAGTTGGCTGCTGTAGTGTTTATATATGAATTAGGTTAAAGTGGTTGATCATGTTCAGATTTTCTGTATTTTGATTTTTTAAATTTTTTGGCTGCTGTTTTGTCAGTTATTATAACATTTCAAAGTATAATTATGGATTTTTCTATATAGTAGTAGGTGACACAAATTTAGGAATGTTTTATTTTCCTATTTAGTGGTTTCTTTTACCATTTTGAAATGTGATACTTAATTATCACGTATACTTACTTATACTGTGTAACACTTAAAGTCTATTTGGCTTGATATTAATAAAGTTATACTAGCTTTCTTTTGTTTAGCTTTTGCATAGTATATACTTTTCCATTCCTTTACCTTCAAATTTTCTGTGCCCTTTTATTTGAAGTATCTCTTTGAAATAGGATATAGTGAAATCTCTCTCTTTTTTTAAATTCAATCTGACAGTCTTGGTTTTTTAATTAAAATCTTTGGTGCATTTATATCTCATATAGCTAGTGATATAGTTGGTTTTAAGTCTATCAATATGCTATTTGTTTTCTATATTTCCCATCTGTCCTTGATCCTTTATTTTTCTTTTCTTGAATTATTTTAGATTAATTAGGTATCATTTATTATTCCATTTATATGTTTTTAAATTATACATTTAAAAATGATTCTTTTAGTACTTTCCATATGTTATAATATATATGTACATATACATTATTACAGTCTACCATAAATTAGTAACTTTACCAATTGCTGTCTAAAAACCCTCAACCATTTAACTCCATTTACTCACATGACACCAATTGTATACTGTTGTCATATTTTCACACCATGAAACACTAACATGAGTTGAGGGAAATTTGCATGCAGGTTTTTATATCCTCTCAATTTGTTTCCTGTCTGAGATTTTGAGGCTTAATTCCAAGCTCCTTTGGCAGCTCTGAATTCAAGCCTCTTTCTCCTCAGCTCACTAAGACTGTCACTTTCCATTTGAGCTATATTTCCTTTCATCACAATTTTAAAAAATGCCTCAGAAAAGAGCCATAGAATGAATGTCGAGCTCACCATATGTACTCTCCTTCTCTAAGGGACTGGGAAAGTCCTCCCTATACTGATTTTTTGCCAATGCCTTCAAACAGTTGATTTATATATGTCATTGGGCTTTTGTAGTTGTTTTTGGCAGAATGGTTAGTTCAACACCAGCTACTTTATCATGCATGGCTGGGAGTGGAAATCCTTTAGGACATTTTTATAAACTGAAATTTCCCCTTATCTAATATTTGGCACAACAATGTCATGCAAATGTGTGATTATTTTCAAAATTGTGTTTTCAAAATATTAAGAGGATTCTCTAGCATCCCACAATTATTTTTGGTATAATTATGAACCCACAGATTTAAACAATTTATTGTGCTTGTGTCTATTGGATGTATAATTCTTAATGATGCTCAACTTTTCCTATCTTTGACCCGTGGGGCCCTCTTTAAGTGAGCTCCTGAGTCCTTCTAACATGACCATGGGTGTCTTTGTTATCTTCTTTGGTATGTGTATGACAAGATATGCCTATGAGAGGTGACCAAGGCTAAGTCGTGTTCTCAGGGCACTGCCAAGTTTCAGTTCAAGCAAGAAGGTAAAGAAACTAACCAGAAGAGAGGGGAAGACACAGGTGATTTTTCTGATTGCAGTTTGTAATTTCTGCACAGCAGAGAAAAAGATTCTTGGAAGTAGGAAAAGGATGAGAGAATGGGTAAAAGGAGAAAAGGAGACAGAAAATGAAAGCTCCATCAACATGCATTGCATATTAAACAAATTGGTATATGGTGTAATTATTATTTTTTTTGTTGTAGAAAGTTTCAGTATATTGGAAATCACTGTGTCACCGACAGTTTCACAGACTTGAGTACTGTACAGGAATTAACAGAGGATATTTGTTGACCATGTCTTTGTTTTGATTAAGGTTTACCTAAAAAATATTTCTTTATGGAGCTCAGAAAATGTGAAGGTTTCCTTCTTATTAGTATCTTGGTAAAGTATTCCTCTTATTTGGGAAGAATCATCAGAAACTGGAGAGAAAGAATTAGTAAAATGTATGCTAGTCTGGGCGCCGTGGCTCACGCCTGTAATCCCAGCACTCTGGGAGGCTGATGGGAGAGGATTCCTTGTATTCAGGAGTTCCAGACCAGCCTGAGTACGAGTAAGACCCCACCTCTACTGAAGACAGAAAAAATTAGCTGGGTATTGTGGCCATTGCCTATGGTCTCAGCTGCTCAGGAGGCTAAGGCAGGAGGATTGCTTGAACCCAAAGTTTGAGGTTGCTGTGAGCTATGCTGACACCATGACACTCTAGGCTGTGCAACAGAGTGAGACTCTGTCTCAGGGAAGAAGGAAAAAAAAAGGACTCTATTAATTTGTACATTTTATTCAGTAAAAAGTTTTGTCCATTCACTATGATATTGTTATTATAATACGTGTAAAGATATTTATCTCATCTACATTTATTAAAGAGTCTGAGGGTACAAACTGTTGGTTACTATTTTCTATTGATGATCTATGGATTTTAGAGAGGTTCCTGGGATGAACAACATTGCATAGTCATTTGCATGTAATTTTCCTTGGCAGGAGTCTCTTGGAATAGTAAAGTTATGCTAATAGAGACTGTTGAATAGTAAAGTCATGGTCATATTGACAGTAAATTTTGTATGCTTGTGTGTGTGGTAGATGGGTTTTGATTCTCACTGTGATGGCTGTGGTAGCATCTCTCAAGAATTTCATGAAGTTTAGTGGTAGAGGCAAGTAAGTTATAGAACATATTTACCATAAGTAATTAAGTGCTTTCAAAAAGTAGGATTGGGTGTCAAGGAGCATTGTAGGGTTCCTAAAGGAAATGATACTTGAGTCTTTCTGGAGCCATCCCAAACAGAGGGAGCAGCAAGCACCATGGTGAGTAAGGGGGAAGGATGGGAGATAAGGCTGTACTGTGGCTGTATCATCTAATAGGCTTTTATTCCATTAATAAGAATTTTGCATTTTATCCTATACCAGAAAAGGGGGGGCAATGAGTAAAATTAAGTAAGGGCAGGAAAAATTTAGTTAGTAGAATATAACTGAAAGATTTTTAGAAATTAGCTATGGAAGATCAGGGGGAAAGACAAGTTAAATGTGCTTCCAAGGTCTCTGATTTTAATAACCGAATGAATAAAAGGGTGACGTTGGGGTGGGGTGGAAGTGAACAGGCATTGGTGGAATGTGAATATGATGGATTTGGCATTTTTATACATTTATTAAAATGTTTATCTGTAGCTGTGCATGAGTGTATTTCATAGCATTTTTGAACCTTAGATATCTCTTAGGATAGCCTCTCTGCATTTTACAGATAATGAATGTATTCTCGTGTTTTTATTAGAAAACATTTGTCTTGTCTTGCTGCCCTTTCAGTTGTTTACTTGTTCTGCATGCTTTCATGTTTCCTTGATGATGTGATGTACCCAGTGCATATTTTTATAATGAAAAGTCACACATAGGGCTTTTTTTTTTTTTTCACAGAGATATTAGTCTCTTTAAGAAAGTGTCATCACATAAAAATGGGCCAGACTGAAAATGAGAAGGATATGCCTTGCTGGTTGAGGCTATGAAAGAGGTTCAGTATTTATTGACTTTACTTTCAGGGAGGAGTTAACTGGAAATTCTTGAGGAAGACACTGGGGACAGGGAGACAGGTAGCAAAGTGTCAGATGGAAAAGACCAGGTACGTTTTTGGCTTACCTGATGGTCTGTCAGATTGACTGTGTTTTCCATCACCTTGCTCTTTATTTCATGTATGATTTTAAAATTGAAATATGTATACCTCTGTAAGTACCATGTTGAGAGGTGTCTTTTTTTTTTTTTTAACTGAATTCCCTGTCTTTATAAGAGATGAAACACAGTTAGGAAGTCGTGGAGAACCCCCACAGCATCTCTTATTTGCCATTTTTTCTGCCTCAGTGCAGAGTTGCCTTACCTCCCACCTGACCTACTGAAAGCGCTTCCTGTTAGTTATGTTCCTGGTTCCAGACTTCTGTCCTTCTGATATATTTCAAACATTACCCGAGTGAACTTGAGATGCTATTCTTCCAGCTTTAACAATATGGATGTTCCTTGAGTCAGTTTGTATCTATAATAAGTCCTCTAGCTTTTGTTTTTAACTTTGATGTGGGATTAATGTTTTTGACATTTATCTCCAAAAGGCTTGAGTAAAGTCTAAATACATTACCTCGGCATTTAAAGCTTTCCATGATCTGGCTGCGTATTTATTTTCAGCCATTCTTCCCTTCAGCTATCAGGAACCACTCCATGTTTCCTGCTCACATCACCTCACCATCACATGGCCTGCTGTCTGTCGCAGAGTATAGGGACTGTGAAGGTTGATCTCCAGAGATGAAAGCAAAGGCAACATTTTGAAATGAATAAAAGCATGAATCATTTATTTGTCTACTTCCCCTTCAATTTTTGCATATTTAAATTCTGTGCTTACTTTAAGGCTCAGATCAAACACCACATTATCCATGATACTTTCCCGGATTTCTTTACACAGAGAAACCATGTACAGTTGACACTTGAACAACATGGTTTTAAATCGTGTGGATCCAGTTACACACGGTTTTTTTTTTTTTAATTAAAGTTACAGCGAGTGTGCTTGTCTTTCCTTTCACCTCATTCACCTCATTCACCTCTTCTGCCTCTTTTCCTGAGACAGAAAAACCAACTTTCTCTTCTTCCTCCTCCTCCTCATACTCAATATGAAGATGAAATTCTTTATGAAGACTCACCTGTGCTTAATGAATAGTAAACGTATTTTTTCTTCCTTATGATTTTCTTAATAACATTTTCTTTTCTCTAGTTTATTTCATTGTAAGAATACACTATATAATTTATAAAACATACAAAATATGTGTTAATCAACAGTTATGTTCTTGGTAAGACTTCTGGTCAACAATAGGCTATTAGCAGGTAAGCTTTTGGGGAGTCAAAAGTTGTTCATGGATTTTCAATTGCATGGGGGGTTGGCACCCCATCACCACACCTTTCAAGGGTTAATTGCACTTTGCATTCCTAATATTTTATTTATGCTTCTTTCATGAGGATTATTTTTTTCTTAAAATTATTATTTTTTACATTCTCTGTAAGTTCTAGAATGAGGTCTATATTATATTCATTTTTGTGTTTTCTCTAGACCCTAGGCTCATACTAAGTGTTTAGTAATTGTTTTTTTGGTCCATTAATTAATAATTAAAGTTAGAAAAAACCTTGGAAGTGTGCTATGGTTTGAATATTTGTCTCTTTCAGAACTCATGTTAAAATTTAATTGCCATTGTAACAATATTAAAAGGTATGACCTTTATTAGGTGATTAGGCCAGGAAGGTTCTCTGCATATAAGTGGGATCCATCCTTTACAAAAGGTGAGTTCAGCTGCCTCTTCCTCTCTCTCATCCTCTCACTTTCCACCATTATTGAGGCAGCAAGAAGACATCTTGATTTTGGACTTGCCAGCCTCCAGAATTGAGTTAAAAACTTTCTGTTCATTATAAATTACCCTGTCTCAGATATTTTGCTATCACGGCACAAAATGGAATAAAACAAGGTGATGATTGGATATATTCCTAAATCTCTAGAGTAGATTCTCTCCTAACACACAGAAGCATCTCGTTTTTTGTAAATAAGCAAAAAGTAAAAATAAAATTGCAACCAGTTTTGGTATTACCATTTCAGTGATTAACAACTTTGACAATATGCTAATTATGCTTTATTGAACTGACTGTGCATGCAATCTAATTACTTTAAGTACATTTTCATAAGTTCTGTAGAACTACCTTGCCAGGACTAGATCCATTTAAATAATGAGGATATTGGGGCTGGAGATGAGTCTTTTATTTGTGAAGTATTTGAAGCGAGATTCGAATGCTGATCTGACTCACTCCAAAATACTATATTGGCTGGGCCATCCCTCTGCTTCTTTGAGTTAGGAAACATTTTTGATTAATTAAATTAAATTGTCTTCTGTGATGTTTATAGCGGAGACACGAACATGACCAAGAAACCTGGGTGTGCACAGTGGGGAGCCTGAGGGGGATGTGGTGGTTATATTAGGCACCCTTAGTAAAATTGTTCAGTGAAGTCTCAAAATTTAAGGTCAGCCTGATTACTATTTTCTATAATAATTGAATACTAAAATCCAGAATCAAACGGTGAAGTGAATTTTGAGAGTATTCCTGACCGTGCTACTAATTACAGTTTAATGACCTCTATAATCCTGAGGATCAGGAGGTCCCAGGCTTCCCTTCCCAATGTTTCCTCATTAACCTAATTTCCCCTGAGTACTCTAAATCCAGTCAGCCCTGAGATACACTAATTGTAATGTCTCTGTGGTCAATGGAAGGTAAAACCACACAGGAATGAAACAAATTAACTGCAGAATCATCAGTTTTATTTCACAGCATCAGCAGACTTCTGCCCTGAAGGTTTACTTTGAAACAAAATATGGTATGGTTAGGTCAATGAACTTTTAATTCTGTAATTGTGTAGTGGGTGTGCATTATCTTTTACAGGGGAGCCATAGAACATTGCTTCTCATTCTGTCAATTTCCCTGAGTTAGGGGGATAAGGGATGTTCTGCTTCTTTCTGGACTTCCTTCTTCCTCTCCTTTGCTTAGTCTTCGTCATGAAGGGATTTTCTCCCTCTCCACTTCAACTCTTCTGTTAGTACCTCTCAGCTGTAATAGTAAATGTAAATCACCCATGATGTTAGTGTGGTTATTTGTATTTTGCATATACATCATCTTAAAAATAACCATGTAAAGAAGGCATACTGATTGTATCTTTGTTTCCATTTTACAGATGAGGACACAGGTCCTGTCTTGCTACCATCAGAACCATCAGCCTCAAGACTATATTGCTATAGCAGAAGTCCAGGAGACATGCAAGGTAAACAAGGGTTCCTATTCCTCATTTGCTCGTGCACTCATCAATAAGTCAGCACTGACTCAACAGCAGGGCCTTTGTACTAGGACAGCCGGAGAGTGAGTCCCAGCTCTGACACTTTGTAGCTGTCTGTTCTTGGGCAAGTTATTGGACCTATCTAAACGTCAACTTCCATTCTAAAAAGAAGAGGATTATAATACATAATTTACCCCTACCTCAATGAAATACTGTTCGGAGCTATTTAATCTCTAGGTCATCATTGTTATCTATTCAAACTGGATATTTTGTTCCAGTATTCATTCTATCAACAAATATTTGTGTGTCCGCTGTGTACTTAGACATTGTACAGTGAACCAGACACACACACTCATTGGAGTGTGCCTCACTCTAGAGGAATGCCTCATTTCATTCAGATATTAGAGTATACACAGGGTGCCTAGGAATATTCAAATGTCAAAGGTCAGGGGTTTGATGAAGAGCTAAATTGGAGACTGAAAATGAACTTCCAGCAAGGATAACCAGGCACTTATCCTGCTATTCTAGAAACCAAGCCAACAAAATGTTTTGAGATAATGGTGGTGATCAATTGTATTAAATGCCTTTGAGAATTTAGATTAACTGAGAGCCTGAGAATGAAACTTTGATTCTGGCAAGATGGACATCATCAGAGTTCTTGATAAAAATAATTTCAATGGAGGATAAGGGAACAGAAAACAATTACTTGGTACACATATATTTTCAGGAATGAATTTCCAGTATCCCTAGATCATAATCGCTAGAATTCTTCTGTTCTCAGAAAGAGTATTCACCTTTTGGTAGTGTGGCTAACTGCTATCAACATACCTATTCACCTTCAAGTCTTTGTCATTTTATCAGAGTACTTGGAAATATTGTTTGAACTAGCCTAGCCATTGCTGGTATTCTTTTCTACCTGTTGAGTACAGCCTAATATCCAGGGATAAATATTTACCATAATATCTTATTTTCATAATTTTTAAGCATTTTATAATGTTTGAAAAAAAATGTAACTCCCGGTTGTCTCAATTATCCAATATTTTGAGAGATTCCAGCCATCTTTAAGGAACCCATGCTACCATATCAGGCTTCCCTTAGTATGTGGCACTTACTTTCCCACACAGAACAAGATATGGACATCTTTTCTTCTGATATTAATGTATTTTCTTGCAAGGTAATAGGAGACAAGAAAATCTGAGTAAATCTCACATTGATTTGGGGTTTTGGGTTTCAAGTATCAAAGTGTTTGGTGAGTTCTGATATTTGATTTCTTG
This sequence comes from Otolemur garnettii, assembly GCF_000181295.1. NCBI lineage: Eukaryota > Metazoa > Chordata > Mammalia > Primates > Galagidae > Otolemur > Otolemur garnettii. Next base: position 2,931,702 of record NW_003852526.1, on the reverse strand, counting down.
TTTTGGGAGAAGGTCGAGAGATTTGAGGGAGAGTGTGAACTTGGTTTTGAGCTTCATTGCTAGGACTAGGGTATCTAACTTTGGATGAGAATTACCCTTGTGTTTGACACTAGGGCATGAGTACTCTCTCTAGAAGTTAAAAGTGACATTTACCCTGAATTAGCTTATCAAGTTACTTTAGCCAAAGACAATTCCATCCTCCTCAAAAAAAGGCTTTAAATTTTGCTTCCATTAAAAAGTTACCATAAAAAGAATATATAATAAATTCTGTGATTTTTAAATGTGAAATACCTGATGTTTGACTGTAGTGTTTTTTCCTTGTTATTACAGGCATAAACACATGACATAAAAGAATTCTAATATTTTTAATTTAATTAATTAATTTAACTTTTTTGAGACAGAGTCTTACTATGTCACCCTTGGTACAGTGCTGTGCATCACAGCTCATAGCAACCTCAAATTCTTGGGCTTAAACGATTCTCTTGCCTCAACCTCCCAAGTAGCTGAGACTACAGGCACCTGCCACAATGCTCAGCTATTGTTTTGTCATTGTTGTCATTGTTGTTTAGCAGGCCCTGGCCAGGTTGGAACCTACCAGCCCTGGTGCATGTGGCTGGCTCCCTAACCACTGAGCTATGAGTGCCAACCCTAATATTTTAATTTTAGAAAGAAAATTTAATGAAGATTTAGAGGAAGGATAGAATTTTTGTTCTTTAAGTGCAAGCATTTTGTAAGTGAATGAACCAGGGTTTTGTTTGTTTTTCAACAAAAATATTACCACAGGGCTTATTAATATATAGGGATATGAAAATAAGCTTTATTGTTACAAATAATCATTTCAATATTTGAAACAATGCTAATTTAACATTTTTGATTAGTAGGAGGTAGAACTTTTAAAATGAATATCTTTACAATTTCTTGTAGACAGGTTCTTCACATGGGAACAGTTTTCTAAAGCTATGCCTTCCTAACCAAGTGTGATTATAACAGCGTTTTGCCCAGGGATGAGTTACCTGTCTCAGGGAGATGGTCCATGAGTAATTTAGGCCATTGTTTCTTTATCTGAGATGGGGCGTCAGTTATCAGATTAGATCTGCAAGAACACGTATTTAGAGAATCTACAAACTCTTGCCTATCATTAAATATTTGCCACAAGTGCACAGGGTGAATGGTATGAAGCTACTTCCTCCAAGTAGAAGCTATTCACCAAATAGAGAAATCACAACTAATGAGTATAGACCTTCATAGAAAGGAATAGGGTTTCCAGTTCACATATCATGCCATTCCTTTGTGTAGATGGCCTTGGGGAATACTATTTTAAGAAATAGGGGTGGTATCCACAGAGGACAGGAATAGCAGTTTATTTGCTTCTCGCTGCTCACATTTGCTAAGGCTCTTATGAAGATTTTCCCTGGGCACATGAATCAGTTTAATAATGATTGCTGCCAGTTGGTGGCTAGACATCAGACTGCCAGCTTACTCAACAGTGTTGCCATCTGCTATTTGGATTCACAGTGTGTTGCTGCTACACACCACCTCATTAAGAACGGGACCCTTGTGAGCCATAGACAGTAGCTTATTCAAGTGAGCTGAAGCAAACTCCTCCCCAAGCCAAATTTGGAGAGGCTGCACACATCTCATCTTATTTGGAAATTTCTCTATGCTGATCATGCAGTCTGATAGCTCATTGTTTCTGATCACTTAGGTTTTAGCATTTCAAGCCAGCTCCTTGTATCAAATTCATGTCAAAATACAAATATGATTATTTCAAAGATTTGTTAAAAAAATGTTCATTCCAGTATTTTATTTTTGGTAATACAGTCACATTTTGAAATGATATTAGTCACTGACTTGCCAAACATGTTTTAATGAGTTAAATGTATTAGAATGTCTAGATGTGTGTGTGTGGGGGATATAGATCTGCTTGTTCTGAGGATTTTTCAGTTTTGTGGAATTCTTACTGCAGTTTTTATTTCTTGGAAACAGACGTGAAAGGTTTTCATCATACTTTTCCTTGTCTTCTGCCAAATATTCCAAAGCAGCTGTGAATGCAAAATATTTGTATTTGTCAGGCAGAAATAAGTGTATTTTCTCTGACAACCAGTGATCATCTTAGAGATTTAAACATTGTTACAGGGAAAAGAAAATTTATTTGCATAGGTTATATAAAATGTAGATCCTCTTTATCCACCTCAGTAGAAGTAGGTTCGGTAGCACTTTAAGCATTAGAGAGCTACATCTCAAAAGTGGGCTGGTTTTAAATCTCAAAGGCATTCAAGGGATTCAAGTCTTGGCCACCCCTCCTCCCACTTCCCACACAGGTTCTTAACCATTTCTCACACCTACACTTACTAGCATCCAGAAAGTGTTTCTTAAACCCTATGCTTGTTAGATATTCTATGCAAAATGGCTCTGGTGGGCAAACAAAATCAGAAAGTGGGGCATCTGAGATAATTCAGATTCTGAGATATAATGTAATCTGCAAGATGTTTCTTAAGAAGAGCCTTTAAAAAACACATGGGATAAAGAGAAGCAGCAGGGTTGGGTGGTGAAGCCAAGTTGTAATGCAAATCCAGCAACAGCCTTGGCCAACACCACAGGGCGCTCAGGAGTTGAAATGGCCTTCAGAGATGTCCTGAGATGGACAATAGAACAACTTTGTATCCCCATGCTGATCAGTCACTGGATATGGGCCATGTCATGAAGGAGTGTGACCTTAGGTGAAGTGGCTTTCTGCAGCTGAGGCAAGTCCCAGAGAGGGCTAACAGCTGCCGGCTGCCTGTTAACAGCACACTAGCAAATGGGAGCAAGTCTTTCTCTGAAGGAGGCCCTGGGCCACATGCTGTAATGCTGCCACGTGGGACAAATCAGATCATCTCTTTTGGAGAGATGCACTAAACACTCACATATGAATGGTTTTGAGAACCTGGCACTGAAGAAACTTTCTAATTGTTTCTCTCCTAACATCAATTCACATTCTATAGAATTAGAGTTTCACAGAATGTAACTTGATGTCTCCCTCTTCCTATAGTGCCTTATAGTGTGTTAAAAGAACCATGCAGAGATGGTTTGCTTCAGCTCACCTGCCTTTTAACCGCAATCTCTAGGCACTGCCTGAAAACTCCGATGTTACTATGTTAGAGACCTGCTGTACAATGGCACATATGTACTCTGATTAAATACAGTGTGATGAATATACAGGCATTTACTATGAGGAATATAGTGTGATGACTATGTGATGAAGCAGTGACAATCAACTAAGGCCACGAAGAATGAGCCTGCGAGAAGCACCAGTAACACTAAGTCCAGGAGTGGCTCTCCTCTTTAAACCAGGGCTAATGCTAAGTAAGCAGTCACAGGGCTGGGTGTGTTAATATCATTTGAGGGTTATGGGCCCTGAAGTAACAGAGAGGCCAGGAGGCTGTAATAACTTAACAACTGGTGAAATTGGAGGGGTAGTTAAGGGGGCTTGACTCACAGGGTATTTAGGAGATGATAAATTTGATGTAGCACCCTTCCAGACAAAATAGATGGGCAAGTAGCAAGAATTCTGATTCACAGCTATAACCAAATAAAGCAAGAATGGAAAAGCAAGAGATTGAGAGCCCTGGCCTCAAGGAAACATCACAATCCCTTGCTCAGTTCCCAAACTTAAGGCAATTTTCAGATAAGGAACCCATAAAAGGAAGAAGTGGCTGGGTGGCTACGACAAAGAACAGGTATTTACTGTGATGAACTCTCAAGTTCTTCCCAAAGTAGACCCATGACTATATACTGGCAAAGTTGAGTATGCAGACATTTCTAGGATTACTGGGCATAGGGTTTGTGTTGACACTAGCACTTGGCCTCAACAGAGCTGTACAGCACAAGGAGTGGAGTGAGTCAGCCATGGAAATTCAGCGCTCAGATCTCTTCCTGTGGAGCTTGATCAGCTTGAGGGGGCAGTGGGAGGGAATCCCCCTTTTGCTCTCTGAGTCCATTGATATTTTCACACTAACATGACATTTCCTATAGATTATTTCCATCAGAACAACCATGACCAAATGAAGTAGGTCTCCTAAAGCAGACCTATTCCTGTCAGGTAGGGGACCTCTTCATTGTGCAAGTTTGGCTTGAGTATTCATCAGCTGATGTTAAACTTTATTGGAATTGTGCTGCAGTCTAAGCCTCTCCTTCCCTCTGTATTAGTTAGGGTTCTTCAGAGAAACAGAACCAAGAGGATCCATCACTCCTTCCATCAATCAATTCATTATAAAATATTTATTATAAGGAACTTGACCACACAATTATGGAGGCCGAAAAGTCTCATGATCTGCTGTTTAAAATCTAAGAACCAGGAGCACTCATGGAATCAATCCAAGTCCAAGGGCAGATTTAAGTTCCAGCTCAGCAGTCAGGCAGGGACGTCCTCTCCGTCTTTTTGATTTGAGCACTCAACAGATTGGAGGAAACCCATTCACACTGGGGACCACAATTTGCTTTATGCAGTCCATAAATTCAAATATTAATCTCTTCCAGAAATATCATCACAAACACACCCAGAAAGAATGATCAACCACAGGGCATCTTGTGGCCCAGTGATGTGGGCAGACAAGATTAACTGTGACACCTTTTTTTTTTTTTGCAGTTTTTGGCCAGGGCTGGGATTGAACCCGCTACCTCTGGCATATGGGGCTGGCGCCCTACTCCTTTGAGTCACAGGCGCCACCCTATGACACCTTTATGAGGCCAGACATGTTATGTAGGCTGTAGACTGTCTGTGCCTCCTCTGGCTTCCTCTCCATTTCAACACTTACTGGCATTTTCTTCTCCAAATAAATTTCTTATAAATTTAATCATGTCTTTGCATGTGTTTCTTGGAGAATGGAACTAACAAGTTTGGGACTTTATGCTGGCAGGTAGTTTAGTTAAATACAGTTAAATAAAGCTTATATTATGGGAACTTGTTTTTAAGCTTTTTGTGGGGAAAGGGGAGGATAAGTGTAGTATAGTTTTGCAGGCTACTTTAGACCCATTTACATAGCACATAACCTTTCTGGGATCTTTCGTGGATGTCTGATTCTCAGTAAGGACTCTTCACTATGGCTGGATGGATTTTAAGTATTTCCGGATCTCATTCTAGTTTTGAGCATTGTTAAACTTAGTGTTCAGCAATGGGCACAAAGAGATCTCCATATATATTCTTTTCCTCTGCATACCTTCCTCCTTACTGATACTCTGCCCAGAAAATTCAAAGCATCCCAGTCTCAACTCCAATTTCTGTCTCCTCAACTCAGCAAGGCAACTCTGCTTCAGCTCCTCCTGCAGTGTGATCTAGAGAGCTAGCACCAGAAAGGCAGGACAATTAGAGGGCTTCCCTTGTTTCCTCCTCAATGATGAATCCTTCCCTACCAACTTTTCCCTCTGGCTTCTTGAAATATTGACAGGCAATCTTGTTGTAAAATTTCTACGTGTATTTAGAGATATAAATTTCCCATAAGCATTTGTTTTCACAGTATTCCAAATTTCAATGTTGTATTTTTATTAGAATTCATTCCAAAATGTCAATATTTTTAAAATTCCATGGTGATTTACTGTTTGACTCCTACGTCATTACGTGTAGCATATGTTTTTTAAATTGTAAGTACTTGAGAAATTTTTTGTTACCTTTATGTAATTGATGTCTAATTCACACTCTGTATGATTTCAATCTTTTGAAATTCGTAGAGACTTGATTTGTGATCCAGGCTATGGTCACTTTTGGTAAATGTCCTGGAGTGTACCTTAGAACAACATGTATTCTTAAGTTTTGAGATGTGGTATTTTATATCTTATTCATAGTTACAGTGCCAGGACATAACACAAATGAGCTCAAAATGTATTGAGTTAAATAGCTCAAAGGTTTCACTCTATTGATAATTCCACATCAAATAAGAGAGGATGATGATAACGTCACTATTTCTGGTAAGCCAGAGCCTCACAAAGGAACGTCAAGTCGAATTCTTGCAGTTTCCCCCATATTCTAACCATATTAATGCCAACTCTCTATGCAATGGAAATTGTTACAGTATTTTTTGTGTTTCTATCAGTTTTCCCTTCATTGGTTGTAAATATTGTATTGCTAGTGCTATCTGACAGTAGAAAACAGTATCTTAGGAAAAGTTAATGACATTGATTTATAAAACTCAGAGGGACACAACGAATAGTTAATTTTATTTCTTCATTCTTCCACGTAATTCATGGTTGTTTGAGACTATATGAGATGAAGACATCTAATCTATCCAACGGTCAACTTTTTCAAGTAGGATCACTTTTTAAATTTTCCAAGTTCAATGTCATTTTCTTTTTGAACATGACTCAAGATTAAAATGGTTATAAACATATACCATGTTTATGTCCAAACTTGTTCTGGACAATGAAATTTTGATTACAGAAGAAAGGAAGGAAATAGATTTAGACAAGTGTAGCAGCATATCAGGTAGCCTTATAAGATGCCTCTTGCGTACTGTCTCACATCTTTTCTTTTCCTTTTTTTTTGGCTGGGGCTGGGTTTGAACCCGCCACCTCTGGCATATGAGGCCAGTGCCCTACCCTGTTGAGCCACAGGCACTGCCCCTGTCTCACATCCTAAAATGATTCCAGCCACAGCTTTTATAAACAGTCCAGGGCCCAGGGCAGGTTTTTGCTTGCTCTGTGCTGTGACTGCGTCACTTCGAGCAGGCACCAAGAGTCCAGCTCCCCATCCCAAGGTGTCTCTGATACAGCAACATGTCATGCTGTGGTACCCATGAGGCTCTCACACCTTTGTAACACAGAGGGAGAGGGGATTAACTCCTCATGGGAGCAGCCCCCAATACATAGATGGCTACTGATAAATGCTTCTCCCTTTCATCCCTCATGCAGACAGATCTGAGATAAAGTTTAAGGAGAATCTTTGAGAAGGTTCCGCATTAACAAGGACACTATCTCATTTTGCTTGTATTTTCTTTCCCTTATGTTCAGTCCCCTCTCTCATTCCTGCTCCTTGGTATCAGATTGCCAAACAGAATGTGTCTACCTTTGTCTCAGGCTCTGCTTTCAAGAATAACCTAGATTAAAACAGTAGGCAAATAGGTTGTCAGAAGATTATATAATGCAGAAATATAATTTTCCTTGACTCTGTACATGCTACAAAGAAACACTTATTCAGTTGGCAGCAGAGTTAGTGATTTTCAGCTTTTTTCTTTTTGAAAGCTCATGGTCCATGCTGAGCCTGACTTCCTAAAGAAAAAAAAAAGGTTGGTACAAATTAGTTTATAATAGAGTAGGCACATTTCTTTGTAATGATAACTGTAAGCGTTTTTTTCTTAGGGTGTCCTCAGTAATTTGGCTAGATATTTCAGTATAACATGGAAGAGCCCTCAGCTACTCAGTCTACTTAATCGGGCAAAGCTTTTTGTTGCTTGGGAATAAGCATATGACATTTCTTTTTGTTGGTAAAAAGCTGGCTCTTTTCATGTGATAATCCTTTTTCCTAAGAAACTCAAACATAAAGTTAAAATGCATAAATTACTAGAATACTAGCAGGGTTTTCTTCACTCATGAAGAAATGAACGAATGCCCTGAAAAACGCAGAGAGTTATTAGGTATAAATTAAGGTTGCCCATATGTTGGCCCTGAGTAAACGTTAACAATTATAAAATTTCACTCATTTGGTTTTAAAGACACTACAGAGAACAAAATTGATTAAAATCCCTCCCTCATGGAACCTGTATTCTAGTGGAACAGAAGGTGAGGCAATAAACAAATTAAATAATTAAAGTACACTGTATTTAAAATAAGAACTATAGATAAAAATAAACTAGGGATGATGTTCTGGCTTGAACATGTCAAAATTCTAATCCCTAGTACCTCATATGATGTTACCATATTTGGAGATAAGGCTTTTAAGAAGGTGATTAAGTTAAAATGAGACCCTTAGGTTGGGCCCTCAATCTAACTTGTATCTTTATAAGAGGAAATTTGGGGTACAAAAAAAGACACCGGGGCCAGTAATGTACAGAGGGAAAATCAGGCGAGAACACAGAGAGAAGGCTGCCAACTGCAAGCCAAGGAGAGAAGTCTTGGGAGAAATCAAACTTGCTGTGACCTTGATCTTGGACTTTTAGCCTCCAGAACTTAGAAAACAAGTTTCTGTTGGTGAAGCCACTCCATCTGTGGCGATGGCAGCCCTAACAAATGAATACAGATGGGGAGTGAATGTGCAAGTCTTTCATTTTGTTTAATCTGTAAGTGTCATTAAGAAAATGACATTTGAACAAAGACCTGAGAAAACAGTCATCTGGCTATCTGGGGGAGGGGCATTCTGGTAGAGGTGAAAGTAATCCCCAAAGCCCTGAGGTAGAAAGAGGCCAGTGTGGTCTGAGATATAAGAGCATTAGAAGATGAGGTCAGAAAGGGCATGGAATAAGGTGGTGGTGGCAGATCACCAGAGCGAGAGGTTCTCAGTGGATGCTGGGCTACATTGTGCATCAAATGGATATTTCAAAGAAGTGTGAGGACATTTTGGCATTACTGTGATTGGGGTGGTAGGTGGTATTGGCTTGTAGTGGGTAGGCAATAATATGTTAAAAGTACAGTTAAGCTCAGGACAGTTCCACTCAACACAGTTCCACATTCTGTGACTTTAAAATACTTTACTGAGTATTCACATAGACGTAAAACTTTTAAATTATTTATTTTAACTTCTAAATTCCATTAATGGAAAACTAGGTTATTAGGATCCATTCTCTATTGAAAACAAGTAATCATTCTAGATAAAATATATTTGATCAAATTTGGAAAGCTTTTGCTAATATTTTTTCAAATATTTTTCTTCCTTATATTCTTTGCTTGCCTTCTGGGAGTCCAATTACATGTATGTTAGATTGCCTGATACTATTTCATAAGTCACTGATGCTGTGTTTATTTAAAATTTTCTTTTGTCAGTGTACTTTAAATCTGGATGGTTACTATTGACCTGTCTTCTAATTGACTGATTGGTGCCACTATATGTCCAGCCTACCGATAATCCCATCAAATAATTTCAGTTACTAATTTTTTAATTCTAGGAGTTTTATTTTGTTCTTCTTATATTTCTCTTGAAACTTATGTTTTCATCTATTACATTACATCTACCCTTTTTTCTTATGGTTATTTTATATTTCTTGTCTACTGATTCCAACATCTATGAGTCTGTTTCTATTTATTTATGACAAAAGTGATATCGCAGAGCAGGGGGTTAAGATTTTTTTTTTTCCAAGAAGGACTTGGCAATCACTATATGAAAAATAGCTATATGAAAAAAATTAACGTTTTTTCACAACATACTAAAAATCAATTCTAGAGCTAAATTTTCCAAGGAAAAAAACATAATTTTCCAGATGATAACATAAGAGAATATCCTTGTCACCTTGGGGGGGTGGTGGGAGGCAACAATTTCTTACAAGTTAGGAAAGGCATGAACTATGAAGGAAGATGGCTAGATTAGATTTCAATAAAATATAAAAATTTATATTTGTAAAGGTTAAAGTCCAAGCCATTGATTAGGAAAAGGTGTTTGCTCGAAGCATTCATCTAGAATATGTAAGTCAAGTGGAAAAGCAAATAGAAAAATGTGTAAATGTCTAAGAGGCATTTTACTAAGAGGCTGTCCAAGTGGTCAGTAATCACATGAAAGGTGTTCTTTATTAGTCATCAGTAAAGTGTAAATTAAAACCATGTAAATACTAAATGTTGGTCAGGATGTGGAACAATAAAAGTTCTCATCATATAATGCTGGTGGGAGTATAAAATTGAAAAACTGCTTGGCACTATCACTATAGCTGAGCATAAACATACCCTGTATCCTAGCTAGTCCACTTTCGGGTATGTATCTCAAAAGAAATATGCATCTGTGTGACTAAACAGATATGCAGGACAATATTCACAGGAATATTATTTGTGTAACACTAACTCTAAAGCTAGAAATAACCTAAGTGTCCAATATTAGCATATGGGACCAGTCACAAAAGACCTCAAATCATATGATTCAGTTTTTTGTGAAAAAAACTGCCAGATTAGGCAGATTTGCCAGATTAGGCAAATCTATAGGAACAAAAAGATTAGTAGTTACTCGGGGTTAGAAAGGATAGGGAGGTGGGATTGGGGAGGTAATAGCTCAAGGATCTGGAGCTTCTTTTCAGGTGATGAAAATATTCTAAAATTGACTGTGGTGACAGTTGCACGTAACTGTGAATATGCTAAAAAACATGAACTGCATATTTTAAACAGATGAATTGTATGGCATGTGAATTATAATATCTCAACAAGGCTGCTACTCAGAAAAAATAACATTAAAAAGGATAAACTGTGTATATTCCACAACTGAAATTCATACAGCATAAAATGAAATTTTAAAAGGACCTATTATGGGCAGCACCTGTGGCTCAAAGGAGTAGGGCGCCAGCCCCATATACCAGAGGTGGCAGGTTCAAATCAGGCCGGCCAAAAACTGCAAAAAACCCCCAAAAAACAAAAAACAAAGGACCTGTCACATGCAACAACATGGATGAAGTCAAATATAGTATGCATTGAAGGAAACCAAAAACTATAGAATATTTACTGAATAATTCATTTCATGTGAAATTCAAGAACAGACAAAATTCACCTAGGTATCTGAGGATAAGGCAGGAGTTTCATTAGTAGAGCAGCTGCCCTGAATGGGCAGGGGCTGAAGGATGCTAGTGATAATTTATTTCTAGTTGCCAACGTATGTTTATGTTAGTCTTTGAAAGTTTACTGAAAGTTTACTTAAGTATATTTATAATTTGTACACGTTTCTGTATGCTGGAATTCGACAGAAGTTTACAAAGAAATATTTTTAAAAATCCAATTGTTCAATAAGTTGTCCTATTAGTATGTATAGAAAAAAAGAACTAAACGAATACACAAACATCTTAGCAGTTATTGTTGGCTGGGATTACGGGGAATTTTTATTTTCTCCTATATATTTCTCAACATTTCCTAAATGACCCCCCATAGTGGACATATATTACATCTATCGCTAGAAAACACTGCTATTAAAATACCAACGTCGGAGATGGTCTTGTATTACTTTTACACGAAAATACTTTGCTCCAACTGTAAGGACTGTGGCTTTCCTCCCAGATGGGAAGCTACTGACACTTTAAAGGAGGGCGTGGCGGCTGTGTGGGGATCTCCTGGAGGCCTCGCTGTCCGCCGCCGGGAACTCACCGGCAGTCCCAGCCCGGGAGGAGGCGCAGGTGAGGGGCTGCAAGAGGTCGCCGACTAAACCTGGGCCAGTGCTCACCTAGTAAACTGTGCGGGTCGCAGTCCTCCCAAACTGCGAAAGTACAGCGGGTCCCGTGAAGGGGCGGAGGACCCAGCACTCAGGGGCGCTCCAGCAGCCGCAGCGCAGGACACTGGGTATTCCCGGTAGTGTAAGGCCAGCAGCTAAGAGTGTGTGTGTGTGTTTTTTTTAACAGTTTTACCAGGTTGTCAAAACAAAGACAAGTAAGCGACAAAAGACTTCCTGGCCTGAAAAATGCTAAAGTGTTTGCTATTTGGTTCTTTAGAGAGAAAGTCTGTCAACTTCTTGACAGAGCTCTACTCTAGGCAGAAAAATCTTGGGCCATTTAAAATGTTTACCTGAGCTGGCGACTACTGGCGAGGAGGCGGCTCCGGAATGAGTGCGCCCGGCAGCACGTGGAGCCCGGGAGGTTGTCCGGCGTAGGCTCCGCAGCCATAGCGAGTTGGAATCCACTGGAGAAAATTCACTTCTGAAAATCCAGATTCCAAGGGGATGGCTGGCGCTTCCCGGCTGGGGGCTCCAAAACGACGGGGCTGCTCACTGGGGCTGTAGCGATCACAAAGCAGCAGGGTCTGGCCCTCCTACCGACACAGCTCCGTTCACTCCTAGAGAAGCGCTGCAGCTCGCAGGGCAGTTTCTTCTCCTTCCTCGACCACTGCAGCGCCGGCGGCCGGAGCTCGGGAACTTCGCGGAAGGCGCCGCGTGGGTGTGGCCGGGAGCCCAGCGCATGCGTGTTGTGCTCATGGCGCCTCCCACGGCGCGGGCTCGGCGGGCGCTCGGAGCTGCCCGGAGTGCTTGTCCTCCGGGCCCTCAGGAGGGGCCGGGCCGCGCAGGAGGAGGAGGAGTGTATTTTGATAGTTGTGAACAACCCTTCGCTCTTAAATATTGCCGACAGGTGACCTACTGGAGTAACATTTTCTTATGATACAGCCTAATATCTCAGTATGTATCTCCTCAGAATAAGGGATTGTCGTACATCTGAGTTTCTCAGCCACCGCGCCGTTGCCATTGGGCAACACAGTGATCCTGTGTGTGTGTCTGTGTGCGCGCGCGCGTGCAGGGGATGACCTGGGCTGAACAATCAGTGTTTAGCTGCATTCTTGGCCTCTACCCGCTACGTGCCTGTAGCAACACCTTCCCGGTTCGGGATAACCAAACATGTCTCCAGACCTGCGTGTGGTGAGGGGGGAAAGGAGATAAATCCTGCTGAGAACTACTGTTATAAATGATCACGACACAGTGATCACACTTAGACATTATAACCCTGTTACATTGCTATGTCATTCATGTTAAATTTTCCTCAGTGTCTCCCAAATGCCCTTGTTCACCCTGTAGTTTGTAGAAGACGAGATCATGTATCCCATTTAGTTGTCTAAGTCTCTTTAGGTTCGTATAGAATAGTTCCCCTAGCCTTCTTTATAAATGGTTTTTCATAGACGTTTTTGAAAAGACGAGGATAGTGATCTTCCAGAATGTCTTTCAGTTCGGATAGGTGAGACTGTTCCTCATTATGAGATTCGTGATGAATACACACACACACACACAGGAATTCTACCTATATGATGTTACATCCAATTTTATCTAGTTTCAAGTGACTATTAAGCTGTCATTACATTTAATTTAAAAAGTCCCCCTAATCCCTAGCGATTTGAGCTACCATTGAGGTCTATATCTATATTTTAAATTTTTTCCATTAATCTATCTGGGTGATGTGCTAATATTACACTGCTGTAGCTACAGAGACTATATATTTCAATATGTAGCCTGAAATCTATTTTGTTGAATTTCAAAATTTCAATTCTTTCTCTTTTTAAAATTTTTCTTTAATTTTAATATTTGTTATTAATAATATTAATTATTAATATTAATATTTCTTAGGTGGATCTTTATCTTTTAGGTACAATGTAGAGTGGAGTTTTCCTTTGATCAACCTAATTTTTCCTTTTAATAGTGGAGCTAAGCCCTCTGTTAGCTAATATGTTCAGTCTCACTTATCTCCTATATTATATTTACATGTAATATATACCATATTTGATTGTGATAAGCGCCATTGTGGAAAATAAAAGAGAAAGGAAGGATGGGAAATGATGGAGTGACTGTTCTCAGGTGGTCAGGGAAGACTTCACTGACAAGGTGATTTTTGCACAAACCCTTGAAGGAGGTGAAGGAATGAGATCCTTTGGATAAAAGAAATAGCATTGTTCCTGACAGAGAGAAAAGCTAGGGCAAAAGCCCCAAGGCACAAGAATACCTGGCTTGCTGTAAAGGATACCAGAGGAGCTGGTGTGACCAGTGAAGTAAGTTAGAAGATAGTGGGAGGAAAGGCCAAGACTGATAAGCCAGTGGGCTCAAATCAGGGATCACTGTTAGGGATCAAACAAACACTACTCTCTTTAAGAGGAATTTTGGTGCCAGATGTTTAAATAATACTTCTACCATACCACAGTAATACAGTCATAGCTCTATAGGAATACATTAGTCCCTCTGGGAATTCCATCCTAGGCCATGGAGAAAGCCAGGCTTGTGGGTGTTATATTTTGGGGTACAACTCTAATTAAGTATGAGAGTAGTTTCAAATTTGCTGACTTTAAGAGTTGGATTACTGAATACCTTTACCAACCTGTAGCATTGCAATGAGGCCTGGATATATTCTTCATGTCTCTGCTATTTCAGTTTGTACTTTATATTCTATCTCTAAACACATCTGATAGAAATCATAACTACAGCTTTTGGCTGTTTATCTGAAGCTGTAGATTTATAGAGAGAATTATTTTACTGCAACATAAGTATTTATGAAATATATTTTGACTAATAAATGTTTAAAAAGCATTAAAAACATTAAAATTCTCTGCTTAGTAGCTTTATTAAAGGCCAGAAAGATGACAGAATTAAAAAGAATTCTTTTAAAATGTCAAGTGTTTGGCTTAAAACAGTGTTTTTGATTTTGTTTTGATAATGAAATCTGTTTTAATGGAAAACTGTATGGCAGAGAAAGTAAAATGAAATGTGTATGTGAGAGAGAAAGAGAGAGAGGAATAAGGATGAATTAAGTAATATAGAAAAACTGTGTCCAGGATGGGAATCAAGAAGTAATTATATCAGTGATTTTCAGCCGGTGTGCCGTGAGAAGATCTTAGATGTGCCATGAAAATTTTTAAAGATCGTTAACTAAATTATTTTTAAAGAAGTTCAAAGGACAGTAAGTATATTCTTTTTTTTAAACCTTTTTAAAAATCAGCATAGTGTAAACATGCCGTGGAAGTTTAACTGTGCTGTGAGATAAAAAAGGTTGAAAATACTGCTTTGTATATAGAGAGATATATACAGGATTACTTCTTGTCTTTATGTGTTTCATTTGGAAGCATTTTAATTTTCTCTTTTTCTTTTCCTCCTCCTTTTTTTCCCCTCCTGTACCTTTTTTTTTCTTAAACCAAGCAGTCACAGTGAAATACCGTGATGAAATCCCAACTCACAGAGAAAACTGAACTGTGCATTGTAAAATAGGACACAAAACAAAAGACTTCAGCTGAGAGCTGAGATCATCGAGGCCAGCATACACAGACCGACTGCGGTAATTCAACAGTCTTTCCCAGAGCCCTGGACAGTCTCTACGATTCTTGGTATGCTACTGCCCCCTGCTGTTCATGATGAAGCACTGACTGCAGGAATTAAGGTTTTATAGCATAGGTTGTAGGGCAATGTTAGCTGGCTACTAAAGAAAGTTAGCTAAGTGGTTTAAAGATTTAAGCAGAATAATTTAAGGAATTGATTTCTAAAGAGACAAGTATCAGAGAAATAACAAAGCAGTTTTTCCTACTCCCTAATATGTTGAAAAGAAATCTGATTCAGTTATTTGGCCAGTGAATCCGGTTTTCTTTTTAAGTTTTTGAGGGGAGTGGGGTACAAGACAATTGAGATAGCTTAGATGTAAATTGGTAAAGAGCAGTGGGTAGGTAAGGAAGGAGGGAAGTCATGAATAATTTATATACACCAAGGGGAAAGCATTTCAGTTCTAACCGGTGATTTATATTCCTAGGGGGGAGGAGTTGGGAAGAGCCTGGATGGGCCATTTGTGAGCCTCAGTTCTTCTGCCTCTCATTCTTGAGTTTGAACATGAAAATCTCCCAGAAGCATTAGGATGTGAGTTGGGGCCCCTGAGGCAGAGCAGAGGTACATAATCCTTGGAGCTGATTTCCCAACCTATTCTGATGGAAGTCAGCCCTTGTGTAAATGTGTGTAACATGGGAGTTGAGTGTTCCAGGTTTCAGACTTCTACTACCCCTGGGCTACTAGTATCTGCATGCTGGAGTATCCAATGAATTAAGTAATAAAGTGTCAGGATTCCCTCTTATTTGGTAAAAGCAGTTTAGAAGCTTGGGGTATTGCTTCAGCATTTGGTTTTATTCCTGGACTCTTTTTCCATGAGAAATGTGATTAAAGAAGATTCTTTTAATATTCAGAAAATTAAATGCATCCCTGTTATGGTAAACTTGGAAATCCAGCCCAAACTGCTTTGCTGTAAATACTACTAAGAATGTCATCTCCAAAAATTCTGAAGACTGCACAATGATGGATTTAAAAAAAATATAAAAATTTGAGAAAACATTTACATGGTTTATTTTAGATGACATTTCAGCTGATTTCTTAACTCTTGGGGCACTTATGTCCACAGCCCAGGTTTCAGTGTTCACTATCTTCTATTTCATTTATATGACATATTAATATTCATCTATATTCTCACTTTAGATTTATAGTCTCCACTGTGGCAGTGTTAAAGATGTGAAGAAAAATAGGACAGTGTCTGTAAGACTTGTTATAGTAATTTAGAAAAATGTAGAACAATGTCATGATAGTCATGGAAGAGCGTGGCCAA
This sequence comes from Otolemur garnettii, assembly GCF_000181295.1. NCBI lineage: Eukaryota > Metazoa > Chordata > Mammalia > Primates > Galagidae > Otolemur > Otolemur garnettii. The sequence continues at coordinate 2,915,521 of NW_003852526.1, read as the reverse complement.
GAGTAGGAGAAAAATTTCCCCATTCCATTTCATTTTATCATCTTATTCCATTTCATTCATCTCATCTTTACTGTTTCATTTTACTTGTATTAATATTTAAGCTTCAAATCAAGAATGCTAAGTATCCTTTTTTATGTATTTTTACCTCAATCTTTAGTACCTGTAGGACTTTCTAGTAGTTTGCATATATTTGCAATACATACATATTTTGTTGAATGAATGCCGTGCACTTACTAATTACCTCATGCTGTGCTGCTCCTGTGTAAATCAGATGTACAATTTGATTTCAACAGAGGATAAAAATAAGTTGTGGGGAGTGTATGTAGACCTGTAGGAAGAATTATGAATATTTGTGTTCAGACTCTTAGGGGCAGGGAGAAATTTGGTTAATGAAAAAGACTGTAAGTACCTGGGGAAGTGTCTTTCATGGTTTTCTTATGTTAGCATGATATTCAGTCCTCTACAATCCACATCCATTTTTAACGTTTCTGCCTGTGCAATTCCTGGTCAGGTCTGGGTATATGCACCTACTGCAGATAGGGTGGAAATCTGCATTTTCCATCAGTCTCAGGGAGCAGATAAATACGATGTCTGTTTTTCTAAAATAAGTTTAAACTTAGATATTTTTCTTTTAGAATAAAGAACTAACTTACCAATGTTTTATTGTGCAAAATTCATAGTTTATTGGAGCCCGTTTATGCTTTCTTCACTGTCGACAGCCCAAATTGTACATCCCTCTTTAATTGTTCTGCTTATACTAAGATCTAAGAAAATGATAGGCATAAGTGGTTACAAAATTTGATTTTGGATTTTCTTTGCAAGTGCACCGTGGAGTATACTACAGAGTTAGAGTTATACTGTCCTTTCTCCCCCCTCCTAAGTCCTAGGGACTCCACATAGAAAGTTTAGAACTATTTTCTGAGCAGCAGTGGTGAATAAACTAGTTTCAAGGCTTCCTAATTCTCATATATTGTGATCCTCCTTCACATCAGATATTGCCTAATGTTTTTAGAAAGTGCTAGCTTTTGAATTTCATATGTGGGGTAGTTTCCTGTTTAAGGCAAGTGCCAGGAAACATTCTGTGAGTGCTTTATTGTCCCGAGTGCTGGAACGGATGCTCAGTAGAGAGAACTACACAGACTGGGTCCCCATCCTCAGGTTACTTACAATAGAATGTCAGATGAAAATTTTTAAGAAGTCTAAAGCACAGAATTAGAAGAAAAGGTGAATAAAGTATTTATCATATTACTCCTATTTCAGTATAATGCTTCTTGGGAGGATTGGGAGGCAGAGTAGAGTAGTTAAAAATGTTGAAGAAACAAACCATTGTTCAAATTATCCACCTGAAAGGTTGGAATTTCTAAGTATAGATCCCTTAGGGAAATCCCTAAGTACAGAAGGAGAAAAAAGAATCAACCTTTCTCCACCCCCCACGCCCACTTCTCACTTAAGTCTGACTAGACAGCAGGAAAAAAAAAAAGGAAATTGTTAGAGCCCCTCATAATTGAACATCCTTGCAAAGCCAGAAAGATAGATATGGTTGAGATATAGAAAACATTTAGTCCATATGACTGAAGATAAATTGTTACTGAGATGCTGAAAATATATGATTAAATAGCCCTAATAGACACTGCAGATAATATATGTATCTTTCAAGCTGGTCAGTATGAGATTTGTATTTAAATGGCATCTTCTTTCCATTCAAATCGTGTTAGGCTTCTGGGTACTTAAAAATATTTTGTATTCATGAACACTTCTTTTATAATTGATGTGGATGTTTGCTTATAGCCCAAGTCTAATTTGTAAGCTGGAAAGTTCATTTATTTATTCATTTCACATCTATTATGTATTTATTGTAAGCCAAGTATGATGGTAAGGATTGGTTTTCAAGTTAATTTTAAAGCTTCCTTATATTGTTATGAGCTCTAGTTACCTAAATTATAAAGAAGCCCGTATGCAGAACCCCACACAGACCAGAGCCCTATCAAGTGGGCACATTACATTTTACCTAGAGCTCTACTGCAGCACTTATCATACTCATTATTATTATTATTTGACATGACTTTTGCCTGTTGGAATAAGAGTGGATCATGGTCTGGATGTGACTGTCCTTGTGTCCTCAGCATCTGACACAAACTTACATAATAGACACCCGAAAAGGGTGGTTTGGATGAATAGAGCACCCTGGGTACATGCGTTGCTTTTTCTGGAACATTTTAATTTTCATTGGTAGTTAAGGCTGCTTCATACTCTGAGGTATCTTCTTGTACGAAAAGTCAAAATTTTTTCTTTAAAAATTCTTGTTGTATTTATATCTTTATGTGCTTCCATAATTTGAATATTGATCTGAAGCAATTCAACATAGTAAAGTCAGATTCAAGTCATTTTTGTAATAATGAGATTTAAGGTTTAAGTTGGATATGTGGCTGATATTTATGAGAACAGCTATTTTATAGCTGATCGTAAGAAAATTTTCCAGTTTTCCTGATAGAAAAATTTTATTTTTCTATTTATAGCTGATCAATAGAATATTTTCCAGTTTTCCTGATAGGTAAAAATCGGGCTTTGGAGAAACAGTTCTTGTCTGAGAGAGGCTAATGATGGATTTGCCAAAAAATCTTTCTTATCAGTGGGTTTATGTTCACATAAATACATTTTATGAGTACTTGAGTATGAAACAGTGGTGAAAGGAGACAGCAGTAATATGCAGCCAGAATTAACGTGAAATTTCTGATCATTCTCATTCAGGGTGGTAATAAATGGTGCTGCTGTGAGCAAAATTTCTGGTTGTGCACTTATTATAGCTCATACTGGATTGTCATTTACCATTGGGTAGATTGTACACCACACACAAAAAAATACATCTACATCACGTGCCATTTTTACCATCAACATTATAAGTTTGAATATTTGTTGAGACAATTTTATGGGTGGTAAAGTTTTTTGTTTCAATAAAATCAGTGTATTATGACAAATTTATGACAGACGGAAGTAAAAAGTCTTGAGGAAGAGGTGCTTTGTTTCTAAAATGTACACTACGCTCTGTACAGGCTAAGAATGGCTTGAACTTGGACAAATTATGTAACTTCTTTCATCTTCACGTGGAAATATTAATAACTACCTTGCTAACTTGGAGGTATTAGATATGCCTGGCACACAGTCAGTATTAAATAAATGCTTTTGAATTCATATGTAAGCACTGAGCATAATGCCTATGATAAAGGTTTGATAAATTTTAGGTCACTTTTGACTGGAACAAGGGAGATTTTAGAGAGATTAAGATTTATATGTAAATATGTGTCTTTGAAGATTGTAAAGTGATTTATATTTTGCACTTAATGAATGCATAGTACTACCTAAAATGTTCCTAATGAAATATTTGGGATTCTTCTTTATTTTCCTGGGGACCATACATCTTGCATAAAGGAAATTATGACTCGAACACATTGAAAGGAAAAATTAGTGATTCATAACAGAGCTTCTTTTGTAATCCTAAAGCACTAAACTCCAAGATACCATCAGATAATTGAATTTTCCTATATTTATCAAATATATATTGATCAATTGCTATATGGTAGGAACTGTACTGGGTGTTCAGGCTACAAAGATAAATGAAATAGTTTTGTAGAGAAGTTGCAAGGATTTGCATGAACATTTTCAGGGACAGTTCACAACTGCTAACTTTGTTTTTAGGAATCTCTCTCAATACAATTCAAAATCTGTCTTATAACTTTCACTTCTTGGTTTAGCCTTTCTCTTTTAGGCATAACTGAGTGTGATTCTTTATTAGAAAAGTCTTTCTTACATGTTACGGTAATTGAATTTCTTCTGAAACTTCTATTCTCCAATTTAAACAACACTATATTCTTCTATTGTTCCTCAAGCCTCCTCACCATCTTGTTCACTTCCCCAAATTCCTTCCAGGTTGTCTGCTTAGGTCTGGTATCCACCGGGGTACCCAGGGCTCCAGGTGTAGACCATTTATCACAGGACAATCACTTCCCGAATTCCAGTTACAAACTCTCAGATCTCTGACTTGATTTATATTCATAACCATCTGATCAATATGTACTATAAGAGGTCTCATCCTTTCCATTATTTAAAAAATTTTATTTATTTTGCATGTTACTATATGTACTTTTTTCTTCTGAATAAGATAGGTGGCCTCTCTAGTTTTGTGAGAAGCCTATCCTAAACATTTCCAACAGCCAAAATAGAAACAATAAAGAGGGCAACCTTTCTAGAGCCTTAGGTTATTGAATTACCATTTGGAAGCCACATTTGGTCCAGTAATGAAAGCCACTATGATTCATACAATTTTTGAAAGCTAAAGGTAAGCTAGCTTTGTACCTTTGCAAATCTATATCTGTAAATTACTATCTTAATTAAAATTTTCTTTTCCTTTTTAATCAACCAAGAATGTGATGGGCAGAGAAAGAATCATTCTCCTTTAAACTCTAAGCACTTACTAAAAAACTTAATATCTATTCACTTGTTTTTATAAAGTTAGAAAATGTGTGAAACTCTCTTTGTACCATGTATACTGGCTCAGCATCTGGGACGGGTAACCCTGCCTAGCTAAATACTAGATGTCAGTTAGAGGTATATAGACTGCTTTACTTTGTTTCTTATACTGAAATGAAAGGACAAAAGAATATGTAGTAATTAATTGAAAAATGGGAACAGGGAAGGGACGTTTGCCTAAATAAAGGGTGAGTGTTTGAAAGTAATAGGGGAGGGAAGTTGAATTGGATGGGTGGTATGTTAGGTCCTAAGGCTACCGCAACAAATTCCCACAAATGCTGTGGCTTAAAGCAATAGAAATTTGTTCTTTCATAGTCGGGAGGCCAGAAGTTCGAAATCAAGGTTTTGGCAAGGCTGTGCTCTTTCCAAAGCCTCCAGGCAAGAGTCCTCCCTCCTCTCTTCCTAGCTTTGGTGGCTCTGGGCAGTCCTTTGCCTTTTATCAGCATAATTCCAATCTCTGCCTTTGTCTTCACATGGCCTTTCCCCCTCTGTCTCCTCTGTATCTCTGTGTCCAGTTCTCTTTCTACTTTTTCCCAAAGATAGTTGTTGTTAGATTGAGGCCCAACCTAATCTAGTATGACCTCACCTTAAGTTGATTAAATCTGCAAAAGCCATATTTCTAAAGAAGGTTGCAGTCATAAGTATTGAAGTATCTTTGTTTGTGCTTCAGTAACAAAATACCACAGACTAGGTAATTTATAAAAAACAAAAATTTACTTCTCATAGTTCTGGAGGCTGGGAAGTCCAAGATCAAGGCACTAGCAGGTTCATTATCTGATGAAGGTCCTTCACTCTCTTCTTCCAAGGTGGTACCTTGAAGGCTGTATCCTTCAGAGAGGAGGAACACTGTGTCCTTATGTAGCAGAAGGTGAAAAGGCAAAAACAATGAACTCTTTTAATCAAGCCCTTTGATAAGGATACTTAATTCCATTCATGAGGGAGAATCTCTCATGGCCTAGTCCACCTAGAGGCCTGGCCTCTTAATGCTATGTTAGCAATACATGGGGCATTTTAAGCATAGCAAGGGGTTAGAACTTCAGCATATCTTCTTGGAGGACACAATTTGACCTACATCAGCTGGGATGGTACCAAATCATGGAAAACTTTCAATGACAGGAAGAAGGGTATAGGTTTTACAGGAAGGTCAGGTGTCATGTGCTGTACTATGGCGAACTTCAAATGAGATATAGAGGCTAGAATACTAATACTGAGGATATCACAGTGTTCTAGGAATAAAGTAAAGTAAAGAAAATGTGTAAAGGAAGATGGGGAAGAATATCCTTTTCAAAAGTGGCTGCAGTAGTTAGTGTCGTTCTTTGCCCTGAGCCCTTCTCACAGCCTTGTCAAGGTGTCGGTTTCTCTACCTATGAATCTGTGCAGATCCAGTAACTGTTCGCACTCATAGAAAATGGTGAAAGAGACACCTTGCCAATTATATGCACAGACTTGTCATGCCCATTTCTTTCTTTGAAACTATAAAGGTACGAGGAGCCTGAGCCGTGGAGCCATGTAGAGAGGCCCAGAGGCAGGACTGGAGCAAGGCAGAGGCAAGACAGGTGTCTTGGGTGTACAATTTAATGAGGTGAATGCAGGTATGCTTGTGTGACACTGGGGAGGAGTATTTCCTTAAATTTTGCACCGAAATCACTTTTCTTAGCTCACCCTAGTCCTGACGATGCCTAGGCAGGGGTCCTCAAAATTTTTAAACAGGGGGCCAGTTCACTGTCCCTCAGGCCACTGGAGGGTGAGACTGAGGGCCCTGGGATGAGTCAGCTGCTAAGCAGGACAGGCAGGGGCGGCAAAAACACCCAGTGGGCCAGATAAATGTCCTTGGTGAGCCACATGTGGCCCATGGGCCGTAGTTTGAGGATGCCTGGTAGAGGATGATATACCATTTGGTGCAAGAGAGAGATCAGGAAGCACCCTGGAGATGAGAGGCATTTAGGTGAGCAAGCCATCATGGACATTGACCCTCTGGTCCTACCAGTAGCTGGCACCCAGGGAGTCATGGACAAACCTTCATGCTGAGTCTGCCTGAGCTCCTCATCCACAAAATCATGAGCGAGACAAAATGGTTGTTTCAAGCCACTAAGTATCAGGGTAGTTTGTTATATAAAAATAGATGACCTAAAACACTCCCAAGTCTTGTCAGTTGTATGTGTGTTGCTGGACTAAGGAGTGTGCCTGTCACCCAAGCCAATTAAGGGAGAAGCAGGTGAGAGATCAACAGTTTCACTGCACCTACCGACATTCCATCAATTCTGGAGAGCAGCAAGGCTATCTCCTCAAAGATCTGCTCTGCTGCCCTGTTTTCGTTTGTTCTTTTTATACTCTCATAGCACAAGTAAACATTAGCAATGTTATCAATCATTATAGTATACATTACACAGACCCCCTTTATAGGTTACAAGCTTACAAATGATTCTCCTACTTCAAAGTGGTCATATATTAGTTTAAAGTATTTCTAATCTGTACTAAATTTGCAGTTACTCAATACTTTACTGTGTGTATGAGGAGCATGGGTCATTGACCAGCACCATGGGCCTTAGAGCCAGTCCCCTGACTTTATCTATGACAGAAGGTGTATAAACAACTCCGGATGGCGGCACATGGGCTCACCCAGCCCTGCCAGAGCCTGTCCAGGATCCCCCTGTGTGTGATTGTTATGTAGGATAACAGTGGCCACCATCATGGGAGGTAATATGTAGTAGTTGATTGAGAAACACAAGGTTGCTTTCTGCTTGCAGAAGTTGGCAGAGCTGAATATGTTTAATAGCTATTTAGAGGGAAAGGATGAAGGAAGTGATGAGAGAATATAGTAAGTGAGAGTCTAGGAAATAGAATTTAAGGCTTTTTTTTTCAGTTCATTGCGTAAGCCACATGGCCATTCAACTTCTAATGTTTGAGGTTGGCCAGAACAAAAGGTATACACACTTATAGTTTGAATCGTTATGGAAACAAAATCCATGTTTTTATCTATGCCATTACAGAGGGCTGTGAACTTCTCATTTTAAAGCAAATAGTGTAAATTCTTACGCTAACTGAATAAAATTTTCCCTGGATCTCATTAGCCCTTGTGTGGGAAACTTGGGAGTCAATAAAACTATTTCTTCTTAGTTTTGAACAAATCAAGTTTTGAATGAAAGGCTTACTTTTATAAAGACTGAATTTGCCAATTTGAATTGAGCATCTCTGCTTTATAGTAATTTATACATTCTTTTATAAGAGTGGTCATTGACACATTTATTTTCCTGTGAGGAATTTTTCTAATTACTTGTAAAAGAGGCTGAAAAAAAGTACCCCCCCAATTAAAAAAGAAACTGGCAGAGAAGGTATATTGCATATAAGATTAATATAAATGGATATTTTTAAAAACCTCTAGTCTGTTTTGTACATTTCTCTGCTTGCTCTTATAAGTGCATGCTAAGTAAGATTTCCCAGCCCATTATTCATTTCTATAGGGTGTTAGACATTTTTATGACCTCCTAGAGTACTCATCATCTGTACTACACAATTTAGCACCTAATTATATTCTGTTCATTATTATATCATTATAAGATCCTTGTCCCCTCAAGTAGATTATATGATCTTAAAAGGCAGGGACCATGTCTTATATCTCTATATTCACTTTACAACTAGCATAGTGCTGAACACAGTATCCAGTTGGGGAAATTTTAACTGATAGAAGTCTATTAAGAAGTTCTATTCCCTCACATCTCAGTGAATGTATCTGTGGAGCACATGCCATTGTGGATTTGAGAGCACAGACATAGACAAATTACCTTTTCTTTCCCTGGAGACTCTGTCAACAAGTGGAAAAACCAAGGTGAAGGTTTGATTTGAGCAGTACAGTGACTTCTTTCCTTTTTCCCTTTGGTATCAGACCAGGGCAGGGCAGATGAAAAGCAGAGAGCTGTGAGTCACCATTATCATTTTGACGTAGATGGGTGATTGGCGTTCATTTTTCTCTTCCTTTCTCCAGTTGGACAAAACTAATGGCATCTGATCCAAGGGGTCTTACTGGGCTGAACATCTAGTTTTAATGGGCTGGAAAGCCTAACTTTTCTCTTGTTTTGAATGAGCATGTTTTTCAGGGTATCAGATCTACATTTTTTAAATTGTGGTAAAACACACAAAACGTGAAATTTACCATTTTAGCCAGTCTTTGGTGTCTAGTTTAGTGGTGTTACCTTCATGTTGTGCAACCATCACCATCCATCTCTAGAATTTTTTTGTAATTCCAGACTGAAACTCTGTACCCATTAAACTATCTCCCCAGTCCTCCATATCCCTAATCCCCGGTATCCACTGTTTGACTTTCTATCTCTATGAATTTGAATATTCTAGGTGCTTCACATCAGTGAATTCATACAGCATTTCCCTCTTTGTGACTGATTTAGCTCACTTAGCATATTGTCTTCAAGGTTCATCCAAGTTGTGTGTCAGAATCCATTTCCTTTTCGGGATGCATAACTATCCATTGCATGTACACACATATTTTGTTTAATCATTTATCCGTTGGTGGATATTTGGTGGTTTCTACCTTTTGTCTGCTATGACTAACTGATGTGCAAACACTGATCCACATTATTCTGAATGCTGCAGATTTAATGCTCATGGTGATCCAAGTACTTTTCTTAGCCATTAAAATACCTGAAAGGATCAATCCATCTCTGGAATTTTATAACTTGAATTCAGATCTAAATGCTCATCAGAGAAATGTAGCCTGACATTTTTTTTTTTTTGATTAGGACTGTGACCAATACTGGGATTTAGACTACATGTCTTGTCTTGTTTATACTTCAGAATGCCTCCTATCCCCCCCTCCCTTTTTTTTAGACAGAGTCTCAAGCTGTCACCCTGGGTAGAGTGCCGTGGCATCATAGCTCACAGCAACCTCAAACTCTTGGGCTTATGCAATTCTCTTGCCTCACCCTCCCAAGTAGCTGGGTCTACAGGTGCCTGCCACAATGCCTGGCTATTTTTTTGTTACAGTTGTCATAGTTATTATAGCAGGCCCTGGCCGGGTTTGAACCCCCCTGCCTTGGTGTATGTGGCCAGCACCCTACCCACTGAGCTGGGCGCCACCCTCCTGTCCCCATTTTCCTACTTTTGTCACAACTCCCAGTTATGTCCTCATTGCTAAGCAGTGGGACTACTGAAGTCATCATCTAAGTAGTTTATCTAACTGGTCTTCTCCTTTCCAATTTTTCTTGTAAAGCACTGCTTAGATCGTTTTATGTTACTGAACAAAAACCTCAGGGGCTCCCTGTACAGGACACATGCAACAGAGCCCAGAGCCTGGTGTTGTAGGCCTTTTGCAGTCTGTTGCCAGCTTACCTCTCAGGCCTTCCTCTCACTGTCTTGTGTAAACTTTGCCTTAAGTCAAAACTGTCTTCTCATTATTCTCTGAACAAATTATCATTTTCTTGGCTTTTCTCATTGCTCTTCTCTCCACCATGTATAAACATTTTCATACTGCCTTAAGTATTAGCTCAAATACCAGTGTCTCCGCTAAGTCTTTTTTAAACAACCACGTTTGGAAATGATTGCCTACTCTTTTAGTTATCTGTGCACTCACTGTAAGATCAATCATGTTAATGATGTTTTTGTAATAGCTGACATTTTTTTGAGCCCTTGGGCTAGGGCTAAGTGCTTTGCTTGCATTATTTCATCTTATTTTTATAGCAAACCTATGAAGTATGTACTATTATTATACATTATACATATGATGGATTTGAGGCTTTGAGATGCTAAGTTGTCCAAAATCACAAACTATTAAGTCTCAAGTTTTCTGCTGCCAAAGCATCATTTTAAAGTGTGTATTTATTGTCTTAATTAGATGATAGGCCCCTTCCTGAATAGGGAGTTTACTGTTCATCGTGTCTCTCATGGGACCTGTGCATGTAGGTCGAGGTTTGCCCGTTGAGTGGAAACTTGTTTTTAATTAGCCCACTGTGGATGAGCTAAGCATGAGTTTTCAGTTGGTCACTTCATATCATTTATTTAAGACAAGGAAAGCCTTGTCAGACTGCTCGTGTCTGATTAAGGGCACTTCCCAGGCATTTCTTTCTACATAGCACTGACCACACTGTCGTTATCTGTAACCTATTTGTCTCCCCAACTACATCTTTGCTTGGCTTCCTAGTACCGAGAGTAATAATAGCTTGCACACATGTTTGGTAAATCCTCATTAAATTTATTAACTGTGTCTGTGGCTGTTATCACTCCTAAGAGGTAGTTTCTAGGTTACTATTATGCACTGGGCAATACCTAAGTCCAGTAAAGTTAAACAAGATATAGCTTCAAGCAAGCAAAATAGGAATATAAATGAAAACTATAACGTACTTAATTGTTTTGCAACTTACTTTTCATAATGTAATAATATCTGTGGTTACTTTTTACAGAGGATATTTGAGTATAAACCAGTTGATATCTATATTTGAGGAAGAGCTATCCTGTGTGTTAAATGCAGGAATGTGTTTGATCTGTAGACTGTTTGTGAGTAGGTATGGTTCACAGTTTTACAACATTCTTTAAAATTAGCCAACCTTATTTTTTTCTTGATATGTGCTTTTCAAACAACCTTCTGATCAGTAATTGGATTACTCAAATACTTGGATACTTAAAAGTCAATGCCACAGAGAGTCGATATTAATATTTTGGTCATTGGAGAAAGTATATTCTATACAGAAAATAGCAGATGAGTCTTTATATATCTGCCAACCTTGCCTTAAAAATCCAAGCAGAAAAGCTGAGGACCTGACTTAGATGGTGGAGATACCTTTAAAAAAATTTCCCCAGAGTACCTTTCTGAGAAATTCTTCTTACTATTTTCATTAGATGTAATAGTTACATAAGTATCTGGCACAAGCTTTGCATACAGTGGGAATGTGACAAATGCTTCTTTATTTTGTCAGTTCAATAGAACTCAGTATTGTAAAGCAATGGTAAAGAATACAGATCATTCTAAAGGTGATGATCATTTTTCTTCGTGACACACAGAGTGGATGTTGCTGTAGCCTTCTAACACATTTCCATGTGCCACCCTTAGTTTATGTTCTGTTTCATGTATACTAGCTGTAACTACACTTTCTGTCTCCCATTCTGGAAGCATATGGAAATGTGCATGAGAATCCTCAGTGTAAAGGTAATAATAACAGTCATAATAACAATAACAATGTTAATACAGCTAGAATATTTTGAACGCTAGTCTGATCACTATTTTGATAATAACCTTGTAATAGGTTTTTGTTTTTGTTTCTTAGTGCATATCCATAAGTCTCTAAACTTACGTCTGAGACATAGAGCTCAGCATGGTGATGGTGGTGCCAGTGGCAAACGGGTACCTGTGCCTCTGCAGGATGGTGATTCACCCTGGTGGTGTCCTCCAGGACCCATCCCTCACCCCCCATTCCACACTACAGAAACATCTGGAAAAAAGAGAAGTAGGAATTACAACTTGACATTCATTGTGAACTCAATTTGTTTTCTGGTCAAATGGGGGTATGTGTGGATTCCTACGTACTCAGGGTTGTGAACTACCCCAGGGAAATCTCAGAGAGGCAATTTGATAAGAACAGTCTTTCTGCTCAGGATGACCCTGGGGGGTTGTTAAAAATGCCATGACAGAACTGCTTTGGCCTGCTATGAGGTTAGAGGGACTGTGCAACGTTTGTTTGCAAATAAACTTATTTGACTTCGAAGGTTTTGTTTTTGAGCACCATACTCTTCCTAGTTCTTCAAGTGTTTAATTCTGGGAAAAGTTTAACTTCTCTACATAATGGAATTTTAATTTTCACTGAATTTGAGACATTTAAAAACTTGTTTAAGTTTGTCCCTTGGAAGCTAGTTTATGGTACTTTCTGAAGGGTCCTCAGGGCAATTTGGAGCAATTGAGTCATTGATGGATTATCCTTTACTGTCCTAAAGCTACAGTAGTAACTAATTGATTTTAATACTCATGTTATGGTATAATGGGAAGAGTGACTAGGTCCAACTCTTGCTTCCATAGCTTCCGTGCTTCTAGAAATGGGGCAGTGCACTTTGTTCATGTATGCACGCCTCCAGCACGTGTTCCTCAGTCCTGATTTTGTGCCACATGTTGTATTACGTTCTGAGGAAAGAAGTCAACAGAAATCTCTGAACTTCCAGAGATTTCAGTCTATTGAGGGAGACTGGCAAGCAAGTCAGCATTTAATGTGGGGAGTACCGTGGAATTATGTAGAGTCCCGTGGAACTGGAACCAAGGCAGGTGTGAATTGAAAATGGCAGAGGGTGTCAGGGAAGGCTTCTCAGGTAAAGCAGCGCTTTTGCTGAGTCTCAAAGCCAAGTATAGTTTAGATGAATACAGATATAGGAAGATTCTAGTAGCATGACACACTAACTGGGAACACGAAATAGTAAATAAGACATGTTTACAGATCAGTGTTTACTCTTCAGTGGTATTGATAGGAAGGCTTTATCTGTGGAGATAAAGGTGATAAATCCAGACAAACGTTCCCATTTCCTTTTCTCTAAAATGCAGGTAATCATATTCACCACTGACTCCGAGGATGCACATAGCTCTCAACCATGTCAGCTCCTTTTTCTCCTTGCCTTCCACCCTTTCTCCTGGCCTTTCCCACTTCCAATTTGCGTAAGTAAAAAATGCCCTATGATTACTAGTTTGGGAATTATAGCCATGTTTTGGAATGTGGAGGAAGTTCGTTCTTTTCCTGACCTGGTCTGGGGCGTGTGCAATTGAGTGGGGGTGGGACTCAGCAGCAGCAGCAGCGCAGTTTCCTGTGTCATCACAGCTGGTACCCTGTGGGGCACAGGTTCCCAGAGGGCACTGTATTTTCTTCTGTCTGTTTGCTTGGCTCATTTTGGTGCTGAGCACAGATCATGAACACTGCAGTGCCTGGAAAGACTTCTGAATGATACCGCCATGTATGTACTCTTGTTTTTCAATGCTTTGAGGTCTCTGAATTTGGATGTGCCTTAGGGAGCATAGTTTCTATGTATGTATTGTGTTTTTTCTGGGGAGCAGGTCTATAGTTTCCATGATCCCATAAATATTAGAGACCATTCCCTTTGGAGAATTTTAGTCCACATTTTAGTATTTCTTTAAAGGAGCTTTGCCTGAAATTAGGCAAACTAAGAAAAGAACTGGGTAACTGGAAAGAGTTACCTAGTTTGGAGAGATTTTCTTCATCCCATGGTTTATTGTTAGTTTAATAAGCTGTTTGTTATTTGTGTTCAAGTGCAGTTTTCCGAAATGTTTGTCATTTGCAAATATCTTTATTGTTATGTTTATCATACCCAAGTAATTTCAATTGTATAACTAACTTGATATTTTTCTTTAAATCTCCACTCTTTTAAAAATGTACATAAATTTAGCTTCTTCCTGAGCAGTAATAGTTATGAAGTCAAGTCAAGGGCTTGATGTGCTAGTTATATTTCTCTAATATATATTGAAACAAATCTTAAAATAAAAAATTATTTATTTTGCCCCCTAATACATGAGTTGGCAAAGTTATTCAGGTCATTCCTTTTTTTTGAGACAGAGTCTCACTATGTCACCCTTGGTATAATGCCATGGCATCACAGCTCATAGCAACCTTAAACTCTTGGGCTTAAGTGATTCTTTTGCCTCAGCCTCCCAAGTAGCTGGTACTATAGATGCCTGTCACAACACCTGGCTACAGGGCATTCTTTTATGTATTCTCTATAGCAGCTTTTAAGCTGTAATAGTAGACTTGTTGGGATAGAGATAATAGGGCCTGCAAAGACTACCATATTTATAATTTGGCTCTTTTAGAAAACGTTTGCCTGGGTGGTGCCTGTGACTCAAAGGAGTAGGGTACCAGCCCCATATGCTGGAGGTGGCGGGTTCAGACCCAGCCTCAGCCAAAAACTGCCAAGAAAAAGTCTGCTAGCCCCTTATCTAAAATTATCTCCATATTATCAATAGAAGGTACACATACTTTGTGAAATGCTATTCTAGTGCATTTGTCAAGAGAAGTGTATCTTCAATTCTTAATAATATTTTTCCAGAACCAGCAATTACTTTTACTTTTTTTTTTTTTTTATTAAATCATAGCTGTGTTCATTAATGCAATTATGGGGTACAATGTACTGGTTTTATATACAATTTGAAATGCTTTCATCAAACTGGTTAAAATAGCCTTCACCTCATTTTCTTAGTTATTGTGTTAAGACATTTATACTCTACACTTAGTAAATTTCACATGTACCCTTGTAAAATGTACCATAGGTGTGGTCCCACCAATTACCCTCCCTAAACCCATTCTCCTCCCTCCTCTCCTCCTCCTCTTTCCCCTTCATCTTGGGTGGTAGTTGGGTTATAGCATTCATATGGAAGTGTGGGTGCTTATAAATTGGTTTCATAGTAGGGTGGAGTACATTGGATACCTTTTCTTCCATTCTTGAGATACTTTGCTAAGAAGAATCAGCTCCATCCATGTAAACATAAAAGAGGTAAAGTCTCTGTCTTTTTTAAGGCTGCATAATATTCCATGGTGTACATATACCACAATTTATTAATCCATTTGTGGGTCGATGGACACTTGGGCTTCTTCTACGACTTAGGAATTATGAATTGGGCTGCAATAAACATTCTGGTGCAAATATCTTTGTTATGAAGTGATTTTTGGTCTTTTGGATGTATATCTAGCAGAGGAATTCCAGGATCAAGTGGCAGGTCTATTTTTAGATCCCTAAGTGATCTCCAAATTTCTTTCCAAAAGGAACATATTACTTTTTATTTTGGAATTGAAATATTTAATTATAAATACTTTATATTCTGAGAATTTTGGTGATAAGCCTATTTAAGAACAAAAGAACATAGATATTAAGAATAATTTGTATATTTCTGAAAGGAAATGTTTGCATATATTAATAAATATCTAAAATTACAAAAATGCATAAGGTAAGAAGTAAAAATTTCCCTGCAAGGAAACTCCAATGTTGTTCATTAAAAATTACATTCCTTATCTTTCCTTCTAGTCATTTTCTGTGCATATTCATGACTAAATATGCTCTTTCTGTTCCCCCAAATATAACAACTTTAGAAAAATTAACAAAAGGATATAAAAATCTACAACTTGTTATTAACTTGGATATAATTTTGTTGTTTAGAAATTTAAATAATATGCCTAAAATTATAAATTGTTTAATATTACTTTAAAGTATTTCTTGAGTTTTGTTGAGATATAATTCATGCATTGTTAAATTTGTCCATTTTAAAAGTGCACAATCCAGTGATTTTTAATAAATTTATAGACCTGTGTAACAATGACCACAATCCAATTTCAGAACACTTCTATTATTTAAAAAATATTCCTCATGCCCATTTGCCATCAATTTGTGTTCCTGCCCTCAGCCCCAGGCAGCCACAAATCTGCTTTCTGTTTCTATAGATTTGTCTTTCCTGGACACTTGAGGTTAATGGAATCATATATCATATAATTTTTTGTGTCTGGTTTCTTTCACTTAGCATTTCAAAGTGACTTTAAGGTATCTATATTCTTTGCTTAGGATACTATAGTAACCATCAATATTTTGTTTCTTTTGCTTTGGAAATTAGCGTTTGAGATAATTAGTGATACCAGTACCAGGTAATCTTTGAGATTCCTAAAATTTGTCATTTCATAAACCTTTTCTGGTTTGACACATGTGGAATTGTTGACATTTGTACAGTACTGTGGAGTGAAAAGAAGAGGCTGCTCACTGCTGGTGACACAACAGGTCCTGAGGGTTCTGGGTCCTGCATGGCCCCTTTGAGGGAAATAATATCCTGGCATAACTGTAGTAAGTGGGCATCATCCCAGGGTGCTCTGCTGTACCGGCTAGGAAGTTCCCTATAAATCTTGTTGTTGTGATGTAACAAAACCTTCTAAGTCTTCTTATGAACGTGTTTATGGACCTAACCCCAAGATCCCTTTACTAAGCCCAGCTCCTATGTAATAATGATGGCTAAGAGCCTTCCAGAGATAGTCAAAACCAGTGAGGAACTGAGTTAGTTTTGTCTTTATTATGTCAGCATGTACAAATGTAACTGAATAGAATTCCAAAGCTTCAATACCATAATTTATATAATCAGTTTATTATTTGGTTTATTTTCTCCTTTTCATGATTGTGAACACTGGTCAAATTTCACATTGCCATTTGCATGTGTTTGACTTGTGTAAGTTTTGGTAGAATAAGTTTCTGCAGGCTGGATCACAGACTGTGCATGTTTCAAACATGGATATCTTGTAGCTGAAGTAGAGGTTAGTTGGTGGGATCCTGGCCATGGCTGATGATGACACCAGGGAAGGGCTGTAGCTGCTGGAATAGTGGTTCTCAGGGGTGGTGCAGGTGGGTAAGGGTGAATGTATTTCAGAATGTCTTGGAGGTGGAAGTGGGCATGAGTCTCTTCAAGTAAAACTAACATGGTCACCAACAAGGGGGCCTATTTAGGAGGTATTGTGGGTTCAGTTCCAGGCTACCCCAAAAAGCAGATATCACAGTAAAGGAAGTCACACAATTTTTTTGGTTTCTCCCTGCATATGAAAGTTAGGTTTACACTGTATCATAGTCTATTAAGTATGCAGTAACATCATTGTCTAAACAGCAACATGTATTCCTTAATTAAAAATACTTTATTGCTAAAAAAAAAAAGCTAACAGCCATATAAGTCATCAGTTATTTGCAGTCTTTTTGCTGGTGGAAGATCTTGCCTCACTGTCGATGGCTGCTGACTGATCAGGGTGATGGTTGCAGAAGTTGGAATGGCTGTAGCAATGTCTTATGTAATAAGACAACAAAGAAGTTTGCCACATCAGTTCACTTCTCTTTTGACAAAGATTTCTCTGTGGCATGCCATGCTGTCAGATAGCATTTTACCTGCGATAGAAATTCTTTCCAAATTAGAGTCAAGTTGCCCAAGCCCTGTTGCTCAATTTATATAATATTCTTTTTTCTTTTTTATTAAATAATTGCTGTGTACCTTAATGCAATTATGGGGTACAGTGTGCTGGTTTTATATACAATTTGAAATATTCTCACCAAACTGGTTAACATAGCCTTCATGGCATTTTCTTAGTTATTCTGTTAAGACATTTATATTCTGCATTTAGAAAGATTCACATGTACCCTTGTAAGATGGACCATAGGTGTGATCCCACCAATCGCCCTGCCACCACCCATCCTCCCCACTTCCCTTTCCTCCCTCTCCCCCATC
This sequence comes from Otolemur garnettii, assembly GCF_000181295.1. NCBI lineage: Eukaryota > Metazoa > Chordata > Mammalia > Primates > Galagidae > Otolemur > Otolemur garnettii. The sequence continues at coordinate 2,897,769 of NW_003852526.1, read as the reverse complement.
CCCAGCTATAAACTAGTTTCATAGTAGGGCTGAATACATTGAATACTTTTTCTTGCATTCTTGAGATACTTTGCTAAGAAGAATATGTTCATCTCCATCCATGTAAACATGAAGGAGGTCAAGTTTCCATCTTTCTTTAAGGCTGCATAGTATTCCATGGTATACATATACCACAATTTTTTGATCCATTCGTGGATCTCTGGGCACTTGGGCTTCTCCCATGATTTAGCAATTATGAATTGGGCTGCAATAAACATTCTAAAGTATCTTTGTTGTAGTGTGATTTTTTTTGTCTTCTGGATATATACCTAGTAGAGGAATTGCAGGATCAAATGGCAGGTCTATTTTTAGTTCTCTCAGTGTTCTCCAAACATCTTTCCAAAAGGGACGTATTAGTTTACATTACCACCAGCAGTGTAAAAGTGTTCCCCTTTCTCCACATCCACGCCAGCATCTCTAGTTTTGGGATTTTGTGACGTGGGCTAATCTTACTGGAGTTAGATGATATCTCAAAGTAGTTTTGATTTGCATTTCTCTGATTATTAATGATATTGAGCATTTATTCATATGTCTGTAGGCCATGTACCTGTCTTCTTCAGAGAAGTTTCTCTTCAAGTCCCTTGCCTACCCTGAGAGGGGATGACTTGTTCTTTTCTTGCTAATACATTTGAATTCTCTGTGGATTCTGGTTATTAAACCTTTGTCAGAGACATAACCTGCAAATATCTTCTCCCATTCTGAGGGCTGTTTGCTTGCTTTA